>NC_045439.1:1635125-1644653 GCF_002776525.5 Piliocolobus tephrosceles | reverse complement strand
CCATCACCATCATCACCATCATCACCACCACCATCATCATCACCATCATCACCATCACCATCATCACCATCACCACCATCATCATCATCAGCACCATCATCACCATCATGATCACCACCACCATCATCATCACGATCACAACACCATCATCACCATCACCATCATCATCATTAATATGATCGCCATCACATCACCACTATCACCATCACCATCATCATCACCACCATCACTACCATCATTATCATCAGCACCATCAACACCATCATCATCATCACCGCCACCATCATCATCATCACGATCACACCATCATCACCATCGCCATCACCATCATCATCAATATTATCGCCATCACATCACCACCATCATCACCATCACCATCCTCACCACCATCACCGTCATCATCACTATTGCATCATCATCGTCACCACCACCATCACCATTACACACCATCATCAGCATCATCACCACTATCATTACCATGATCTTTGTCACCATTATCATCACCATCATTATAGCCATCACCATCACCATCACTGTCATCAGCATTACTATCACATCATCATCACCATCACCACCATCATTATCACCATCATTATCATCACCATTATCACCATTGCTATCATATCACTATCATCATTATAATCACTGTCACTGTCATCATCATCATTATCACCATCACATCATTACCATCACATCATGATCATCACCATCATCATCATCATGGTCATTGTCATCATTGTTGTTATCCCTGTCATTGTCATCATCATCTTCATTATCATCAACTTGGCAGAGATTGTGGTTTTGTTCCCATCCCAGAGAGATCTGAAGATGCTAATTCCATCCTTGTGTCTATTTATCCCCCAAGTCTGGCATGCGAGGGAGGCTGCTAATCTGGCTGCTGAGTATGACAGATCCATGGGATCCCTGGATCAAGTAGCTCAACCCCCTGGGATCCATGTACTGGCATTTGTCTGTGAAGTCCAGCAGTAGATCTTCCCACTACCAGGACACCAGGCTGGCTAGGCAGGCAGCATGGGGACAGCTTGAGGGTCAAGGCTGGAAAGCTGTGGTGACTGATGTGGGGTCTGCTGACGGGGAGGGGGTGCCTGTGCAGGTGGTATGCGGCTTACTCTGCTGCTGCTCCCCAGGAGCAGGAGGAGGGGCTCTGGCTTAGGATGACGTATTTGGCTGCTTTCTACACAAAGAAGATGCCTTTGTTCAAGCTCAGGCTGGAGCTGGAGAGAGGATCATCCTGACCTGGTCACAGCTAGAGAGCAACTCTTCTGGGGCATCATCTGATGAACCATGAGAGGTTTTTGGCTTGGGCAGGACTGGGTTTTAGTTCCATCCTGACCCTGACTTGCTGTCTCATCTTGAATTGTAGTTCCCATAATCCCCACATGGGAGGTAATTGAATCATAGGGGTTATGATTTTATAAGGGGCATCCCCCCTTTTCTTGGCTCACATTATCTCTCCTGTTGCCCTATGAAGAGGTGCCTTTTGCCATAATTATAAGTTTCCTGAGGGCTCCCCAGCCCTGCAGAACTGTGAGTCAATTAAACCTCTTTCTTTTATAAATTACTCAGTCTTGGGCAGTTATAGCAGTGTGAGAATGGACTAATACAATAAATTGGTACTGAGAGTGGGGTGCTGCTGTAAAGATACCCAAAAATGTGGAAGCAACTTCAGAACTGGGTAACAGGCAGAGGTTGGAACAGTTTGGAGGGCTCAGAAGAAGATAGGAAGATGTGGGAAAGTTTAGAACTTCCTAGAGACTTGTTGAATGGCTTTGACCAAGATGCTGATAGTGATATGGACAATAAAGTCCAGATGACGGTCTCAGATGGAGATGAGAAACTTGGGAACTGGAGTAAAGGTCACTCTTGCTATGTTTTAGCAAAGAAACTGGAAGCCTTTTGCTCCTGTCCTAGAGATCTGTGACTCTGAACTTGAGAGAGATGATTTAGGGTATCTGACAGAAGAAATTCCTAAGCAACAAAACATTTGAGAGGTGACAGAGCATAAAAGTTTGGAAAATTTGCAGCCTGATGATGCAGAAGAAAAGAAAAACCCATTTTTCTGGGGGAGAAATTCAAGCTGCAGAAATTTACGTAAGTAATGAGGAGCCAAATGTTAATCACAAAGCCAATGGGGAAAATGTCTCCAGGGCATGTCAGAGGTCTTCACAGCAGCCCCTCCCATCACAGGTCTGGAGGCTTTGGAGGAAAAAATGGTCTTGTTGGCTGGGTGCAGGGCTTTGCTGCTTTGTGTAGTTTTGGGACTTGATGCCCTGCATTCCAGCCATGGCTAAAAGGGGCCAACATACAGCTCAGGCTGTTGCTTCAGAGGTTCAAGTTCCAAGCCTTTGCAGCTTCCATGTGGTGTTGAGCGTGCAGGGGCACAAAAGTCAAGAACTGAAGTTTGGGAACCTCCACCTAGATTTCAGAGGATGCATGGAAATGCCTGAATGTCCAGGCATAAGTCTATTGCAGGGGTAGAGCCCTTGTGGAGAACCTCTACTAGGGCAGTGTGGAAGGGAAATTTGGGGCTGGAGTCCTCACATAGAGTCCCCACTGGGGCACTGCCTAGTGGAGCTGTGAGAAGAGGGCCACTGTCCTCCAGACCCCAGAATGGTAGGTAGATCCACCAACAGCTCAGCTTGCACTGTGTGCCTGGAAAAGCTGCACAGCCCATGAAAGCAGCCAGGATGGGGGCTGTACCCTGCAAAGCAGCAGGAGTGGAGCTGCTCAAGGCTGTGGGAGCCCACTTCTTGCATCAGCGTGACCTGGATGTGAGACATAGAGTCAAAGGAGACTGTTTTGGAACTTTAAGATGTGATGACTACCCTATTGGATTTCAGACTTGCATGGGGCCTGTAATCCTTTCCTTTTGGCCAATTTCTCCCATTTGGAATGGGTGTATTTACCCAATGGCTGTACCCCCATGTACCTAGGAGGTAACTAGTTTGCTTTTCATTTTACAGGCTAATAGGTAGAAGGGAATTTCACTCTTGGTTTTCAGTCTTTTGACTATAAGGAGCTTAGTGTGTATGTGTGAGTGTGTGTGTGTGTGTGTGCCTTGTCTCAGATGAGACTTTGGACTTGGACTTTTGGGTTAATGCTGGAATGAACTAAGACTTTGGGGGACTGTTGAGAAGGCATAATTGGTTTTTAAATGTGAGGACATGAGATTTGGAAGCAGCCATGGCAGAATGATATGGTTTGGCTGTGTCCCCACCCAAATCTCACCTTGAATTGTATTTCCCATAATCCCCACGTGTTGTGAGAAGGACCTGGTGGGAGGTAATTGAATCACGGGGATGATGGTTTTATAAGGGGATTTCCCCCATTTGCTCAGCACTCATTCTCTCTCCTGCCACCCTGTAAAGAGGTGCCTTCCACCATGATTATAAGTTTCCCAAGGCCTCCCCAGCCCTGTGGAACTGTGAGTCAGTTAAGCCTCTTTATAAATTACCCAGTCTCCGGTATTTCTTTATAGCAGTGTTAGAGTGGACTAATACACTTGCCTCACTCCACATCTTGCCATTCAGCAAGTCCCTAAGATGTCGATACAGCACTGTGCCTTCCCTGTTGCAGGGTCATCCCTCCCTCCCTCCCTTCTTCCTTCCTTCCTTCCTTCCTTCCTTCCTTCCTTCCTTCCTTCCTTCCTTCCTTCCTTCCTTCCTTTCTTCCTCTTTCTGTGTTAGGTTTGCAGCTCCTGTTAGTTCTTAAGTGGAGACATTGAGTGGAAGTTGGATTTCTCAAGTCTGAAGCTCAGGGAGAGGCCCTTGCTAGAGGTGTGAACTTCTAGAGTCCTCAGCATGGAGCTGAAGTTTGAGCCATGGTCTTGGTGAGACCTCGAGGGAGGATGTAGACAGAAAGGAGAGTAAGCCAAGTCTAGGAGCTGCAAGGAGATGAGAGGGCAACAAAAGGCCTCAGAAAGAGTGGCTGCAGAGGTGGGGGTGAGCCAGGTGAGTGTGGGGGACACCTGCAGGAGGTGGTGCTGCAAGAAGAGGCCACCCATGTCACAGGCTACCCACATCACAGGCTGTGAGAGATCAGGAGGGTGGGGCCTGAGACTGTTGGCTGGCTTGGTGGCCCTCATTGATGTGAGCCACTGGGATCTTGGTGACCAGTGGGGTGGGGCAGGGAGGAAGCAGACTGTTGACAGTGGCTAAAGAACATGGGAGGATTAGCTGGGACTGCAATGATGGACCATTCTTTCTAGAAGAAGAGCAAAGAAATGGGGGTAGTAGCTGAAGAGAGATGTGGGTGAGGAAGAATAGCATAAAGAAACAACTGAACATCAATAGCAGGAATAAGTAGAAGGGGAGAAATTGAGGGCAGGAGAGGGAGGCTAATTGCTAGAGCAATAAGTGGGTTTTTCCTTGTCTCGTGTCTTCTCAAAATGTTCTTTACACTCTTGGTTTTCAGTCTTTTGACTGTAATGAGCTTAGTGGTGTGTGTGTGTGTTTATATATTCATTCTTTTTGGGGTTTGCTGATATTCTAGGATCTGTAATTGACATTTTCTTCAATACTTTGAAAAATATTTGGCCATCATATCTCTGAATATTTTTTTCTGCTCTTTTTCATTCTCTTTTCTTTTTTGATTCCAGTAACACATATCCTAGGCCATCTGAGACCACTGAGGCACTGTTCTGAAGTGTAGGTTTTGTAATTATTCAGATACGACAAGGGCAACAGACCAGGGGATGACTGCCATTGAAATGGTTTGTTACTCACAGCTCCCAAGAGGAGGGGTCATGCCACACCATGCAGGGCCACACAGGGCAGCACTAGGGGTGGCCAGGAGGCAGAAGGAGTGAAGGAAAAGCATGGGAAGGCCCAGCCAGGCAAGCAGGCTGACTATTGGCTCATTTCAGTCATTTTGGTGGGCTCTGGGGTACAGGTGCTGTTTGTAGTGGTCTGGTACCTGTCCTGGGGTAATCAGGGTGGGACTCGTGGTCACCCTGATGAGTGTGAGAGCATATAGAGGAGGTGGTGTGGGTGCAGGTTCTGGATTAGCTGGTTTGCATATGGAAGGTGTGCACCAGTATTTATGCTCTCTAGAAACTGGCTAGGCCTGGGAGGTGGCAGAGAGCAGCTTCTCCAGGGTCAGGAGGGTCCCAGGTGTCAAAAAGATGTGCTTAACACATTTATTTTTCATGTTCTAGAAATCTTCAATCTCTTTGTTCTTCAGATGACATAGAAATTGTCTATCTTTAAGCTTGCTGACTCTCCTATCTCCAATCTGTTGTTAAACCTATCCTGTGATTAAAAAAAATTCAGCTATTATATTTTTCAGCTCTGGAATTACCCTTTAAACCTGGGATGTATTTATAATTGCTGACTTAAAGCAAATTTTCTGCTTCTTTGTTTGGCTAGTCATTTTTTATTGTAAATTAGACATTGTAAATGGTACCTTGTGGAAACTCTGGATTCTGTTATCTTCCTCTGAGAAGTGCTGATGTTTGTCCCAGCAGCCTGTGCAGATCTCGGTTTTATGCTTCATTGAAACAGGTCCTGGAGGCCCGTGGTGTTTCCCAAGCCTCTACCTTGGTGACAGGAAGTCCCCACACTCTGTCTCCCCTGTGGACCTGGGGGCTCGGTGTTCGCGTTTTGAGGATGCGTCTGGAGCAGGGCTCTGAGCATGGTTCTGTGTCAGCTGCCTGCTCCACCTTCCAAGCTCACCACCCGCCACTTGGGTTGGTCCTGAGCTCCACCACCTTCCAGTGTTGCTAACTGCTGAGCTCTCCATCCTGCCTTTGCCCTGGGGAAGGGCAGTTGGTCCTGCTCTCTGAATGCAAGGCCCCACCAGGGGCCATGAGCTCCACACTCCCCTCTGGACCCTCTCTCTGGAATCTTGCCCCCTTCATTCCTGTCCTCTCAGTGCTTGAGCTCTGGCCTCTGCCTCCTGGGCTCAGCTCGCTGCCACACCTTGCCTGGGCTCCATTCCGCGTGAGTGGTGGGGAAATTGTCCTGGGTGGAGGGCTGGGCCAACGTGGCACTCATCTCACGGGCTTTCCTTTTCTCCAGGATTGCAGTCCCATGCTGCCTGCACCAACACCCGAAGACCATCACCTTGTATATTCCCCCAGCACTGGGGTTGCTTGTGGTGGGAGGAGATGCATGGGAGACAGAGGGCAAGGCCGTGGTCATTCTGATAAACCATGGATGCCGAGGTGGGCACAGAAGGAAGGGCGGGCGGAAGAGGAAGTGTAAAGTGTCACTGGCTCAACGAGGACACACAGTCCTGGTCAGGAGGAAGGCTGGGGGCTGGGAGTTGCAGAGAGCAGGAGTGCGGAGCATGGCAGGGCAGCGGCCGTGGGGTGGATGCTGGAGGCGGGTTTGTGGGTGATGACAGGGCCCAGGCTGCAGCCTCAGGAGGAGACGATGGTCATTGGGTCAGGCGGGTCAGGGGGCAGATGGACTGGCCATCCCGTGATGCTCAGAGGCTGTAAGCGCGTTGGCCGGCTGGGGTCGCCGTAGCCAATACCACAGACTGGTGGGGCAAAAGCAGAAATGAACTTTCTCATGATGTTGGAGGCCAGAAGTCTGAGGCCCTAGAATCACAAGGCTGGTTTCCTCTCTGGCCCTGTCCTTGGCTTGCAGATGCCACCTCCTCCTTGTGTCCTCAGGGTGGTCCCTGTGCCTATGTCCTAATCTGCTCCTATCAGGACACCACTGGGATGCAATCAGGGCCATGCTCATGACCTCCCTTTAATGGAATCAGCTCTTTAGAGAGTCTGCCCCTAAATACAGTCCCATTCTGAGGTCCTGGAGTTTAGCGCTCTGATATCTGAATTTTGGATGGTGGATACCATCCTGTCCCTCCCAGCGAGTGGCCCAAAGCTGAAGCCATCGATGAGTGAGTGACAAGCAGCAGCCATAGCAGGGGGACCAATCCTGAGCTGGAGCTGGGGCTATGGGGGGCCTGAAGGACAGTAGGGGTTCTGGGGAGAGCCAGATGTCAGCTGTAGCGAGAAGAGAAAGACTGCCAGGTGCGCGGCTGAGGGGGAGCCAGGCTACGCCTGCCCTCGGGCCCCTGAGAGTATGGCGGCCCCTGCCATGTACCGGATGAGCCTCTGACGGATGCCTCGTAAGAGTGGTGCCCACGCTGCAGCCACCTGCACTGCCAGGGACCCCTCCGGTGAACACACTGGCTTCTCCTCTGGGAAGGGCAGGTTTCGTGGCTTGACCAGAGGCCCTCGGAGAGCAGTCCCCTGTTGTCTTTGCAGGAGTTTCTCCTTTGGCCTCAGTTCATCCTGTGTGCAATGGGGGTGATTGTCCCTGAACTTTCTGGCTGCTCAGGGCTGGATTTGGGCTCTGGGGAGGCCATGGGGTGTTTCTTGAAGACTGAAGCCATGCTGGAGGCTGTGACTCCTGCAAGACAGGGCCTGAGGGGAAGCCCGGGGTGAGTGGGTCTATTTCAGGCTGGCTGGGTGTCTGGGCCACTGTCTTAATCCCTTTGGCTCGAGCCAGTGGTCATGAAATGACTTCTCGTGCCCAAGTTATTTTGGATGGGTCTGCAGGCCACAGCACAGGCGTCAGGGTGCTGGAGGCACTGTCAGGAGGGGTGGGAGAACAAGGCTGCCCTGGGAGCCTGGAGAGGGGCCCCGAACATGGGTGGAGGTGGCCTCTGGGCTGGCCCTGAAGGCTGTGGAAGTGGGGGTGTAGTTGTTCTGTGCCCTGTGGATAAGGGAGCTGGTGAGTCCTGGGCCAGGGCAGGGCAGGGGGCAGAGCTATGAGAAAGGAAGGCAGAAGGGTTGTGAGGAGAAAGTGAGGGGCTTGGATACCAAGGCCTTGCAGGCGGTGGGATTGGGGGCAGGCGCTGTGGTTCTTAGCATGAGACAGAGGGGCGGCAAGGACCCCACCTATGCTGGCAGGCCCCGCTGCCCCTCTAGCCGGGAGGAAAGTGCTTTTTCATAGCGGGAGGAAGGAGAAAAATGACTTCGGGCTCCTGGCAACTTCAGCAATCAGCTCCTTGTCAAGCAAAGAAAATGCTTTTGAATGTCCAGATGAATGATTGATCAGCACAACGCAAACCTGATGGCGGCTTCCAGTTGGCCCACATGGGGGTCCCTGCTGCAGGCGCTGGTAAAGTGGTGGGACCCCTGGGGTGACAGTGACACCCCGTTAGCCGCCTCTCTGCGTATGCTGGGGAGAAGCCCACACACACATGCCGGTGCCTGACATGGGGTGATTTCTGCCTTGAGGAGGCAGGAAACGGCAGAGGAGGCAGCTTCCAGGGCGGGGGGAACTGGGGTGGCCTGGCCCAGGAGGGGGCTTGATGGCTGTGGGACAAGGCCCACCCCAGGCCCTGGTGACGCTGGGTGAGAGCCTCTGTATGGGCGAGGAGGCTGGGGCTGGCCAGTCCACTCGCCCCAAAATGGTGGAGGTGTCCAATGCCTTGCAACCTGGGGGTTACTGGGACCCAGAGCGGTGACAGTGGCTGGTGATTTGCACCTTGAGTTAAGCAGAATAAATCAAATAAGAGAACAAAGTCGATTCTTGTTTTGATGCTTATTTTATTTTTAAATGCAACACCCATACAGATGTACATTTATGTGCATCATAAATGTACAACAGGATGTGTAACTTCGGAGCCCGCCTCTGTGTGGCTGCCATCCAGATCACCCGGTAGAGTCCCCCAGCCCCCTCCCCCTCCCCCTGCACCCTTCCAGCAGAGCCCCTGCACCTGCTGTCACTCTCACCTCCTCCTTATATGGGCAACACGTCCATCCTAGCAACCCTAAACAAGTTGGTGTAGCTTTCCTCATCAGGGTCAGAGGGTTTATGTAAATAGAATAAAACTAGTTGATTGCTTTGTTTCTTGTTCCTTTCACCTGCTGTTTTGTCTGATGTGCAGCCAACCTTAATAACATTGCACCTTGCTGCATAGGGATGTGAAATAATCTCAGTGTGTTAAGTTCTTGGTTTCTCAAGCTATAGTTCGTTGGCTTCCATGGCTCCACCATGTTTCATTGTGCAAACATGCGACAGGCTTCTCATCCATTCTGCTGTTAATGAACACTCAGTGGTTTCTGAATTGGCTGAGTGGCCCACGCTACTGCAAACACTTGCCCACGTGACCACTTGTCCTAGGGTCCCTCCCCAGGAGCAGAATTGCCAGTCATGAGGTGTGCGCCTCTTCAACCCTTTTAGATAACGCCAATCTGTTTTTGTTTTTAATTAATAGCCTATTTTTTTTAGGCCAGGCGCAGTGGCTCATGCCTGTAATCTTAGCACTTTGAGACGCCAAGGTGGGCAGATCACCTGAGGTCAGGAGTTCAAGACCAGCCTGGCCAACATAGCCAAACTCCATCTCTACTAAAACAAAACAAAACGAAACAAAAATTAGCTGGGCATAGTGGCACATGTCTGTAATCCCAGCTACTCGGGAGGTTGAGGCAGGAGAATAGCTTGAACCTGGGAGGTGGAAGTTACAGTGAGCCAGGATCATACCACTGCACTCCAGCCTGGGTGACAGAGTGAGACTGTGTCTCAAAAAAAAAAAAAAAAAAAA
>NC_045439.1:1626319-1635025 GCF_002776525.5 Piliocolobus tephrosceles | reverse complement strand
AAAAAAAAAAAAAAAAAAAAAAAAAAAAAAAACAAGACAAAAAAAAAGGCTATTTTTGAGCAGTTGTAGGTTTAAAAAAAAAAAAAAAAAAAAAAAATTCTTCTTCAGGGTGTCCGGGCAGCTCTGGGCTCTTTATGCTACTATTCACATTATAGAGTCAGTTTGTTAAGCTCCCCACAGACACAGAACCAAGTCCTGTTGGGGTTTTGGGAGGAATATTATTGAACCAAAGCAATTCAGAAAGAATTGGCATCTTCACAAGGTTGTGTCTTCCAATACAGGGGCATGTTTTATCTTGTTATTTGGTGTTGCTTATTTCTGTCAATACAATTTTTAGTCTCAGATCAATTTGTTAGATATATTCCTAGATGTCCAATATTCTTTGATGCTTTTAAATTACATTTTTTACTTGTTTGTTGATGTAGAAGTATAATTTGAATTTGTTTTTCCTGTTTTTTTTGTTTGTTTGTTTGGTTGGTTTTGTCTCATTGTGTTGCATTTTGGACAATATCTTCAGATCGGTTTTCTAGTTTATTCATCTTTCTTTAGCTGTATAAAATCTGCTGTTAAAACTTGTGCATGGAGTTCTAATTTTTGGTTAATTTTCAGTTTTAAATATTTTTATTTGGTTCTTTTCCAAATCTTCTCTGACATGTTTTATAGTTTTCAGTCTCCTATAGATATGTTTGAATTTTTGAATATCTTTTAGACTTACAAGCATCGTTATTTGATGTGATCTGATCTTCTGCTTATAATTCCAAAACCTGAAGTCTTCGTACATCTGTTTCTATTGTCTTTCGTTTTTGCTGGCTCTTGATTGTGAATTTAACTTTATTTTGTGTGTGGTTATCTTTGTGTGCTAGAGATTATATTTGAAAAAGTGCTTGTAAGAATAATTTGAGCCTTAGGATGATAGTACCTTTTCTTTTCTTTCATTTTCTTTTCTTTTTTCTTTTCTTTGCTTTTCTTTTCTTTTCAAGATGTGTTTCACTTTGTCGCCTAGGCTGGAGTGTAGTGGTGTGAGCTCAGCTCACTGCAGCCTCCACCTCCCAGGTTCAAGCGATTCTCCTGCCTTAGCCTCCTGAGTAGCTGGGATTACAGGCATGTGCCACCACACCTGGCTAATTTTTGTATTTTTAGCAGAGGCAGGGTTTCACCATGTTGGCCAGGCTGGTCTCTAACTCCTGACCTCAAGTATACCAAAGTGCTGGGATTATAGGCGTGAGCCACCGTGCCTGGCCAATAGTACCTTTCTTTAAGGATGATGTTGGTTTGCTTTTTTTCAGGTGCCTAGTGGGGCACTACCCATCTGGAAGTATTTTATGTGAAGTTTAAGCCTTGAGATTTCCTGCACCAGGACCACTAATGTCGCCATCACAAATGGCAGGTCCGCACCAGGACTGATTTACTTCTGACTCACCCATGGCCTTCAGGCTTAGAGTTGGGGCCTTGTCAGATTCCTCTCTCTTACCAACTCTGGGCTTTGACTCTGTTGTCCCTAATGCCATGCTGATAAATAATTAATAACTGGCTCTTCAGAAAAAAGAAACAGTTTTGATCTGCAGCACCTGCCAATTCCCGTGGTGTAAACACTCTCGCCATGGCTGACTTCAGGTTACCAGCACAACATCACTGAGTGCGGGATTGGAAAGAGATGCCCATGGCTGGCTCTTCAGAGTCCTCTGAGCCTTGCTGGTTCTCCCTCACCTGCCACTCAGATGATGGGTGCAACAGTCATTCCTGAGGCTGCCGAGTTCTTTAAAGCAGAAGCAGCTGACTCTTGCTTACGTTTTGCAGTACTTCCTGGGCTCTTGCCTCCTGGTAATGCATCCTGGTAATGCATTCTTTGCTACCTGATTTGTTCTTTTCTGCTTTAAAGAAGATTGGGGAAAAAAATTTTTTTTTTTTGAGACAGGGTCTCGCTCTGTCACCCAGGCTGATCATGGCTCACTGTATCCTCCACCTCTCAGGCTCAAGGGAACCTCCTACCTCAGCCTCCCAAGTAGCTAAGACCACAGGTATGTGCCACCACATTAGGCTAGGTTTTTTTTTTTTTGTATTTTTGATAGTAGAGATGGGGTTTCGCTATATTGTCCAGGCTAGTCCTGAGCTCCTGGCCTCAAGTGAGTCACCTACCTTGACCTCTCAAAGTGTTGGGATTATAGGCATGAGCCACCATGCCCGACCAATTGAAATATTTTAATCCAGCTTCTCTAGTTGTGTTCAGTGGAAGAGTTGGTCCTAGTCACTAATCTGCTATTACTGGATGGAGGAATTTCCTATTTTCTGTTGTAAGGACAGGAAAAAGCAGAAAATACAGAAAAGGAAGAAAAGAGCAACCATCTCTCAAGGGTACTGCTGCCTAACAAGAACACTGCTGACATTTGGAAAACTGTTCTCTGATTTTATTCTTATTGGAATGCATAACAACCAGCTAGGGCCCGTGTTGCCGGAGCGGGCAGTTGTGTACAGGGAGACAGCTGGTTATGGCCAGCTCCTGCTCTTGACAGAGCTTCTCAGCCTCTTGGAGCCTCTGTCCCCTCAGCTGCTGAAGGAACACATCTCCTGCACTTCTCGAGTTGCTGCCGGAACTAAGGTGACTCCAGGTTCTGCAGTTTGGGCTCCTTAGCCGCTCAGCAAATGTCAGCAGGTCCAGAAGCAAGGCTCCTCAGCCGCAGAGTGAATGCAAATGTCCCTGTTGTAAATGGCCACAGGGCCCAGGGCTCTGCAACCTTGGATGCCCGGGATCAGACCAGCTGTCAGCCGCTTTGGAATCTGGGTTTATGGGGGACCAGGGCCTCATAAATGTCAAAGCATGCATTCTCGGCAGTCCAGGAGTTGGAAAATGTGTCTCTGAGGGGAGCATTCCTTCCATGCACACAGCTGTCCGGCTCACGTTTTTATCCTTGAGCCATAATTAGTCCTCTCCCCTGACCCTGAATTCCTGCCCCGGCCAAAAGCACGCTGTGGCCCCGGGGCCCGCGGCTCCTCATGTTCGGTGCCCCTTCTGCTCTCCTGCAGCTGTGGCAGGTGGAAGAGCTGTTGGGGGTGGGAAGGGGGCCTGGAGGGACAAGGATGGGCTGGGGAGGGCTCCCGAGGCAGTGGACACTGTGGGCTTTGGGGACTGCATGACTGTGGGGGGGGGGCATATGCTGCTGGGCTCCTGGCCTCTTGGAGTCCTCTATGTGCCAAGATAGAGCCTGTTACCCTCCCTGAGCAGGTGTGAGCGGACACCCGTCCCCTGCCCTGCATGGGAGGTGAATGGTCCACGAAGTGGGGAGATGAGGGTCAGACCCCGGCCTTCCCACACAGGATGGCTGCTCAGGCCCAGGACAGTGAGTGATCATCAGAAATCCTGTCCCTGCCCATAGAGGGTGCTTCCCAGTTCACAGTGACACAGCCTGGCCTGCTCCTCTTCCAGCCACCCAAGGCAAGACACAGAGCAGGAGGCTGAGGCTGGTGTGAGGGAAAGGGAGATGCAGCAAGGAGACACCCCAACCTTGTCTGAGCTACAGACAGGTGAGGACTTCTCCCTCACCTGGTATTTTCCACTGTGTTCTGAAGAGCGGGTGACACCCACCCCAGGGTGGATCCAGGATGGATCCCTGGATTTCCTGCCATCTACAGTGGCCCTCCTCATTTCTCCTGGCTAGCCGCAGCCTAGGATGGAGAATGCATCATGGTCACTGACACTTGGCACCCTTTTCCAGCCTCAATGGCCTGGCAGAGCCAGTGGGGACACAGCAATAATGTGGGTGGCAGTAATAACAGCAGCTGAACCACCTGAGCACCATCCTGGCCAGGCACAGCCTGAGCTCTGTGAACAGTGAAGTCCATCTGGTCTCTCAGTGGCCTGCAAGTGGCTCTAACTATTATCCTCATTCTCTGAAGGAGGAAAACAAGGCAAGGAGATTTAAATAATTGTTAAAGGTCAGGTACCTTCACAAAGGCTGAAGCGGAAGTCAGATGATAGTGTCTGGGTGGAGACCCCATATTCTTACCCTCAACTCTGAGCCATCTGCTATACAACATGTATTTGCTGAGTGGAAGGTGTGTGGCCTGAACCATGCTCACTTCTGGTCCAGAACTCTTTCCTCAGGGCCCTGGGACATTCACGTTTAGTGTACAGTGGTATATGTATGCTGAGTTCCTACATTAGGCCAGCCACATAGTCAGCACTAATTGCTAAAAGAATAACTGAATAAGGATAAATGCTTGAGGGGATGGATACTCCATTCTCCATGATGTGATTATTTCACATTGCTTGCTTGTATCAAAACATCTCATGTACCTTATGAATATATACACCTATTATGTACTCACAAAAATTAAAAATTAAAAAAGAAGATACAAGTTAAACATCTGGCCACTTATGATGATATAAAAAGTAATAAGGACAAAATATAAATAAAAGATTATAAGCAACAACAACAACAAGCATAACTGGATAAAAGGAAAAAAATCCCATTCCATGATGAGGAAACTAAGGTTCTAGGGAGTCAGTAAGTGGGGTCTGGGCTCCTGGCTGAGCTCTTAACCCAGAGCCTTAGCAGTTACATTTTCCACAGAAGGACAGAATGAGCACCTGGGAGAGGCTCACTTGAAGTCCCCTTGCCATCAAGGGGCAAGGGTGGCACCTACCTCTCTTTGGGCAGGGCCCTGATCCTGCTGGATGGGGGCTGCCGGGGCTGCTGCTGAGCAGACTCCTAGGTTGATTCCTGGACCTGATTTTCATTGACGCTGAGATGACCTCAGCAAGGCACTGCGCCCTGATGGGACTGACACACAGCTCAAGCACACTGCATCCTTGTGGGGGTGGAGGAGATGCACAGACCCTGGCAGAATGCAAGAGAAGCCCGTTTAATGCATCGGCAGGAAGTGTCAACGTGCAGCAGAATTGCAATGCAGTCAGTCCTGGGAGGCCAGGGGCTGGGCAGGCGGGGCAGGCGTTGGCCTTGCCTCATGGGCCACTCCTAGGAGGACTGCTGGCCTGGCCTGGATGAAGACTTTGGCCAGCATTGAGGCTGTTTCCTAATGCAGAGGCAGCCCTGAGCACAGGCCAGCATTGCCTTGGAGGTGGCCCAGGGCGGGGCAGGAGGGAGACAGGCAGAGAGCAGGGAAGAATGAGCTATCTCTGTCCCCTCAGTTGGGGTGCCCAGGCTCAGAGGTCTCGTGGTGATGGCTGCCTTCCTGGACCTGCTCCTGGTCGGGCTCAGAGACAGGTCCAGGGTAGGGCCTACACAGCACTCTACAGTGTACGAGATGCCGTCCTGGCCCTGGGGCGTGAGAGAGGCTGCCCCTCCAGAGGAGCTGGGGCCACAGGGTGCCCTGGCCGGGGAGTCAGGAGGCCTGCACTGCCAGGGCCGTCTTGCTGGCTGTGGGGTGTGTGCCACTGTGAGCGAGTGGAAATGTGTGCATGTGTGAGTGTGAGAGTGTGTGTTGGGCATTGGTGTGAGTGTGAGAGTGTGTGTGTCCCTGAGGAGGGGACAGACGGCTGTGGGCGGACTCCGCTCTGGACTTCAGAGAATTAGTCTGTGAGTCGGGACCTCCCGGACCGGTGGTCCAGGGCTGTGTGCTTGGGGTGGTGAGAGACCTCTGGCACCTCCAGTGGCTCTCAGTCCTGTGTGGGTCCTGCAGCCTGTGGTGCAGTGGGGGATGGTCCTGGGGGCCACACGAAGACTGGGCTCTCAGTCCTGTGTGGGTCCTGCAGCCTGTGGTGCACAGGGCAGTGGGGAATGGTCCTGGGGGCCACACGAAGACTTGGGGAAGTGCTGCATTTCCAGGCTGCAGAGGGCTTTGGGGTGCTGGCTGCTGAACGAGGTCACCTGCACTGCGGTCACCCTGCGGCAGTGTCAGGATGGGAGGACAGGGCCTTTGGGAGCTGCTGGGCCCTGCTCACCCTCCCTGGGCAGCCTGAGCCGGGAGGGCAGGTTGGGGGTGCTGGGCTCCCAGATTCAGCCCCAGGAGGCTTGCGGGCTGCCGTGCTCACCCCAGCCCCGCTCCTAACAAGGGCTCAGAGGGAGAATGAACGGCAGCCGCCTGATTTGCGCGTAATTTGTTCTGTGGCAGAGTTGCGGCTCTTAAAAGCCTTGGTGAAAGCCTCCGGGAATGTGACAGCATGAGACAGGGAAAATCAGCCCAGGGTCCCTCCTCGGGTTCACATTGCTGGAACCTCTGCAACCTGCCTGGCAATTTGGATGTCACCAAAATCTACTCTGCGGATTGACGCTGGTGGCTGAGGGTCAGTCCACGGGGCCTGCTGAGGAGGAGGGCAGAGCAAGGTGTCATGGGCAGGCTGGGGGCTGGAGAGGGTTGGGGGGCGTGCGGGGAGCAGCTGGTCGCTCCGGTGGCCCAGGGCACCTCTGGAGCAGCAGAGACCTGAATGGGGGCTCCTGTCTCCACCCAAGGTTGTGGGGAGACCAGGACTCCCCACCAGTGAGGAGGGGCTGTTTCTGGAGCTGCCTGCTCTGCTGAGTGAGCTTGTGGCAGGCACAGAGCGGACAAACAGACAAGCATCTGAGTGGTGGCCGCCCAGGCCTCCAGGCCCTGGGGGGTGGCAGCTCCTCCCTCAGGAGGAAATGCTGTCCCCTCTTGGGGGGTCTGTATCTGGAGGAGTTGGGACACCTGGGCTCTGCTAGGGCTGCCGGCTGGGTTGGTCTGTGCCCCTCTCGGAGGTCAGACAGTGGCAGGGCCTGCAAAGCCTGGGTGTCCTCATGGTACTGGCAGGTTGCAGAAGGTGGTGCATGAGTTTGCGGGCGGCCCACAGCCAGCACCCACATGGCAGACGTGGGTTCTCTCACGTCATGGCTGGAGGGCTGGGGTCAAGGCATGGGCAGGGCTGCTTTCTCCTGAGGCCTCTCTCCTTGGCCTGCGGACAGCCACCTTCCCTCAGTGTATGTCCTAGTCTCCTCTTCTAAAAAGGACCCCAGTCAGACTGCATCGGACCCCACCCCAGTGACCTCATTCCACCTTGATAACCTCGATAAAGACCCACTCTCCAAATGCAGTGGCACCCTGAGGGCCCGCCTTCAGCCTATGAATGTGGGAAGTTGCAATTCAGCCCAGGAGAGGTGGGAAGCTCGGCCAGGCACTCAGGGGCAGGGCTGTGCAGGAGGCCTGGCCTGACCTGGCCTTGCCCCACGCGTCGCTGGGGGGCTGTCCTCAACCTCTGCCTGCAGGCTTAGGAAGTTTATTGTGAAGCAAACAATGGCTGTGCTGCCAAGGTGCTCTTCAGGCCATGATCCAAAAATCCGACCCCCAGAGCCTCCGATGACCAACTCTTGCTCCTCATGATGCCACCACTGTCCTCACCATTATTGTCATTGGCATCATTGGCATCTCCATTGATTGAGCCCCTACCAGCTGCCAGGGCCGGGCAGCTTCCTTCTCACAGGTGGTCTCATACAACGTGCCAGCAGCCCTGGAGGTGGGGCGGCTGCGCCACTGCCCCATGAGAGAACAATCTGTCAGGAGTGGGTTCTGCCCATGAGGACCCAGCCAGAGCGAGGTGGCCAGAACCAGGCAGGGCCAGCACCAGAGCCTCAGGCTTGGGCCTGAGCCTGCCGCCGGGACCCAGGCCATCCTCTCCACAGCTCAGGCTGAGGCTGGATTTTCCTTGCTGGCCGGCAGGCAGGCAGGCAGGCAGGCTGAGGGGTGGGTGCTGGCCTGGTCTAGCTCAGCCCACCTGCCTGCCAGGAAGGGTGGCCTCAGCTGCCCACCCCAACCCTCACCAGCAGAAGAGAGGAACGAGGAGAGGTCACGAATGACTGGAACTTCCCTCCTGTGACGTGCCAGATGACCGTCCGGGTTACATTGAGATCTGAGTTTCATAAAAGCAAATTAAATAGACATGCATGTATATTTTGAGAATTTAAAGTTTTGAACCAGCCACTCACTCAAGGGTAGTTCTGGGGAATTTGTGCCCATGAGACCCTCCCCTTGGTGGGGCAGAAGGAGCTGGGAGCGGGAGGCCAGGGGAGGCCTGTCTCTCTCGACCCCCATATCCAGGGGAAGCTGCGTGGGCCTGGGCCAGCTCTCTGGCCCCATGGGCACTCTGTGTCTGGTGACAGCAGAGGTCCTGCTCTTGGGAGGCTCTGACCCCCAACGGCGGGGTGTTCTGGGGGAGTGCTGGGGAGCTGCCATGTCCAGGCAGAGAGCTGGGACCTGCGCCCTCATGCTGGTGGTGCACTTGCCTAGCACCTCCCCTGCACC
Organism: Piliocolobus tephrosceles; assembly: GCF_002776525.5. Classification (NCBI taxonomy): domain Eukaryota; kingdom Metazoa; phylum Chordata; class Mammalia; order Primates; family Cercopithecidae; genus Piliocolobus; species Piliocolobus tephrosceles. Next base: position 1,626,814 of record NC_045439.1, on the reverse strand, counting down.
TAGCATCTCATGGGACCCTGCACCAGTCCCGGCTGGGGATGTGGCTGCAGGTTTCAGTGAGGAAACTGAGGCTCAGAGGTGGGATGGGACCTGCCACCCTGTGTGACTGGCAGGACAGAGATGGTGCTGGATTGGGACCCAGCGTGGCTGGCCCTAAAATCTCCTCCTTTCATCCTCTGACCGTCAGGCTTTCCTCGGGGAGGTTGCTGGGAGATGGGTGGGGCTGATGCGCAGGCCTCCTGGATTCAGGCCTCACCTCGGCAGGGACCTCCCAGCAGAGACTGTCCCCCTATTTGCATGGAGGGACCAGATGAGCAAGGCAGGGCAGGAGGTGCATTGGGGATCTCGCGATGTGGGGGGTGGGGCCTGCAGGGGGGCGGCTGTGATGGCGAATGGGGCCGAGGCCGGGGGTCATGGTGAGGGTGGGAGTGTGAAGTGGCAGTACCCCCACCTGGGCAGCTGGAGGGCACAGCCCTGGGCACTGGGTCCTGCATG
>NC_045439.1:1625566-1626309 GCF_002776525.5 Piliocolobus tephrosceles | reverse complement strand
AGCTGGAGTGCACAGCCCTGGGCACTGGGTCCTGCATGGTCCTGTGGTGGTCTGGTGGGCCCAGGAGACTGGGAGGCCTGGGCTGACCCCTGAGGGTCTGTCTAGTGGGGATGGCCAAGGGCACTCAGGGTCATGGTGCTGCAGAGGGGGTCAGAGGGCAATGTTGGCAGGAGTTCTGAGTGAAGAGGTGACAACGCCTGGTAAAGGTGGAGGGAGAGGGAGGGGAGGGAGAAAGAGGGGGTAAAAGGGGGAAGGAGGGAGGGAGAAGGGAGGGGGGAGGCCCAGTAGACATACTCATCCAGGGGCAGTGAGGGTTCGGGACCCTGCCCTGCATGAGGGATTGGGCAGGAGATCCTGAGGTCCTTCGGCCTCTGCATGGTCAGGAGCTCACACACCCACTCACCCGCTCATTCGTTCATTGCGTGTTCGGGAGCTCACACGCCCACTCACCCCCTCACTCATTCATTGCATGGTCAGGAACTCACACGCCCACACACCCGCTCATTCATTCATTGCATGGTCAGGAGCTCACTCGCCCACGCACCCACTCATTCATTCATTGCGTGGTCAGGAGCTTACACGCCCACACACCCGCTCATTCATTCATTGTGTGGTCGGGAGCTCACACGCCCACGCACCCACTCGTTCATTCATTGCGTGGTAGGGAGCGCACACGCCCACGAACCTGCTCATTCATTCATTGCGTGGTCAGGAGCTTACACACCCACGCACCCGCTCATTCG
>NC_045439.1:1600015-1625556 GCF_002776525.5 Piliocolobus tephrosceles | reverse complement strand
TACACACCCACGCACCCGCTCATTCGTTCATTGCGTGGTCAGGAGCTCACACACCCACGCACCCGCTCATTCGTTCATTGCGTGGTCGGGAGCTCACACGCCCACTCATTCATTCATTGCGTGGTCGGGAGCTCACACGCCCACTCACCCGCTCGTTCGTTCATTCCTCCATGCATCATCCATTCATCCACAGTGCTCACTGAGGACTCTGGGAGGGTGAGCTGACTCTGTTGGGGGGGCCTGTGGCTGAGGAGCCCCCTCCTCAGACTTTGTCTTGCTTCCCCCAAACAGCTGCCCTGGGGCCTGTTGGACTGGGGCCTATAGATAGGTGTGTGGCGAGGGTGGGGGTGGGCAGCGTCTCCCACGCCCACTGAGGCCCCCCATGCAGGGTATGCAGGCTCCCGCCTGCCACCCACCCTTTGTCCATGGCGTTCGCAGCTGCTCTGGCTCCCTCAGCCTCCACTCTTTTCTTCTTTTCTCGCCTCCTTTTCTAATTAAGAGCCACCCCGCCTGCCCCCGTAGACACCGTCAAGCCTGGCCCCATTACCAAGCCCGCTGGCGGGTGGTCTCTGTGTGGTGCTGCCCTCTATACGCAGCAGCCTCTGTCTCAGGGGTCTCACTGCCCCATCGTGTGCTGCCTCCTGGGGAGCCAGAGGGGCTGGTGTGGCTGTGCCTGGGCTCCACACCTGGGCCCCAGCAACGCCCCCACCACCTATCCTGGCTCTGTTTGGCAACCTAAGGGTGATGGGGCATGAGCGTTCTGGGACCTCAGAATTCCAGCTCTTGGAAAAGTGCCCAGGGCACGAAATGCTCTTTAGAACACACCCTGGGCCCACTGTCCCTCTTGGGCACTCTCAGCCCCCAAGGCTGGTGGCACTCACTCCCTGCCCTCACAGAGGCTGCTGCTCCCACCTCCTGGGCGTGCCTGAGGCCAGCAGCAAGTGCACTGTGGCCACAGAGCCGGGCAGTCAGGAGAGGCCAGAGTGCGGTGTCTTGACGAGATACCACCGGTCCCACCCGCCATTCCGCAGCAGGGGAGAAACGGAGCTCGGAGGGGTTCAGATGGGGTCTTGAAGGATGGAGCAGATTCCTACCACCGAGGCCTCCTCCTCCCGCCCGCTGACTTCTGGGGGGACCTGACCGTCTCCTCGTCCTCATGTTGCAGAGAAGGGCTCTAAAGCTCAGCTGTACCATCTACCAGCCAGGGAACCTGGAGAAATAGACACTGTACAATGTCTGCCAGCCTCGGTGCTTCCGTTCTACAGACAGGCACCATTACATCACCAGGAGGGGTCAACCTGCCTCTGGCAAACAGGTGTGGCCTGCAGCACCCACGGCGGGCGATTTCCTTTCCTAACCCACAGGCTCCCCCGGGGTCACTGTGTGCCCTGAAATCCCCTCCGTCCAGTGGCCCCGCAGCTCCAACTGTCTGGGCAGGCTCTCCCCTGACTCAGGTCGGGAGCTACAGCCAGGCCAGGCCCTCTGTTGTGGGCACACCCGCTGGCATCACCCCTCTCACTGGGCCCAGCCACCCCTCGGCCTGGTGCCTCCTTGGACAGTGGGCATGGCTGCCCCTGGTTGCAGCTGGGGTCCTGGGGCTGGCATCCCAAAGCTCCCACGTTCTCCAGCCCTGGTGGGGAGAAAGCCCCGCTGGCCGGCCGAGTTCTGATGGAGATGGAGCCAGGCTGCTGTGCCTCCTCTGCCCTGGTCCTGGGGGCCCATGGTGAAGTCAGCTGCCTTAGAAATCAGGCTGGAGCCGAGGGAGTGGAGGGCTGGGGGCCACGCCGTGAGCTTCCCTGGGTGCCAGCTGATGGCTGATCTCTAGGAGCCGGGCTGGGACTTCCAGTACACCACGAGAAGCCAGAAACCTGGGCTTCAATCTGAGATCCGTTTAGAAATGCTGGCAATGAATTCAATATTTAAAAAACCAAGATGTAGTGAAGGAGGCTATGGAATGGCTACTGGCAGGGGTTAACTGACTGCCTGGGGTGAGAGGGAGTCCAGGAGGAGGGGGCGAGAAGGGAGGGGAGCAGGGGGTGGATGGAAAGGACTGCCGTGATGCGCGTGGGTCCATCTGTGCAGAGCTGCTCGTGGAAGGGCATGGAAACCCACCCCATCCACCGCCCCACTGGGCCGGAGCAGGCAGGCGGCCCCGGGAGCAGAGTGAGGGAGCTCTGGGGAGAGGGTCCTCAGCACAGTTGGGGGTCATCGAGCCCAGAGGAGGCTCCCAGGCAGCCAATTTCATACTTAATTCAGGCAGCCCCCTGGGGCTGACCGAGCGCCCTTCTCGCCCGTGTTAGTGAGCAGGAGGCAGGCCCTGATGTGCTGGTGCATCTCGTGGAGGGCTTATGAGGGGCTGGAGCCCTGGGGGATTCTGGAGCAGCCCCTCCAAAGGACACCGTGGGCACAGATGCTGTGTCTGGCTGCAAGAGGCACTTGGATGCCCAGGTTTGCTGCTGTGTGTGCACGCATGCGGATGTGTGCACGTGTGTGTATCTTTGTGTGTGTGTTTCTGTATCTCCATGTGAGTACGTGTGTGTCTGTGTATACTGCGTATATGTCTGTGTATGTCTGCATGCGTGTTTGCATGTGTGTATCTCTGTAACTGTGTGTGTGGGCACACACATGAATGTGTGCATCCATGTCTGTGTATCTGCCCACATGTGTCAGTATGTGTACGTGTGAGTGTGTGTCTGTATCTGTGTGTGTGTATGTGTTGGTTCCTTCAGCAGGGATGTCAGCTGTGGCCAGGGGGGCTGCAAGCCAGTCCTAAGTTTGGGCAAATTTGGCCTGACCTAAGGAAGAAGGAAGCTGTGTTCACCGCTGCTGAGGGTGGGTGGGAGAAGGGCTGAGAGGGTCAGAACTGAGGAGCCCCGGGGGCAAAAGTTACCCTCAGTGGTGCAGGTGGGAAACTGAGGCAGAGCTAGAGGCTGGGAGACAGGAAGAGGTGGGAATGACAGGAGTGAGGCTGAGCAGAGGGAGCGTCTTTGTTTCATAAAAAGCCACAAATCCAGCCGAAGCTAACTGTGGAGGAAAGGGTGCTGGGCCCCTCCTGTCTTCCCCGATCCCGAACACTGACTCGAGGCTGTACGCACCCTCAGTTCCTGCCCAGCTGAGAACACGCCTCTGTTTATGCCCCTAAAATATGGATGCTCAGGACACTATTAGCCTTGGACAGCTGCTGTTTCCACTTGATCTGTGAAATTTATGCTGTTGGGAAGACAAGTGTCCTTAGCCAGGGCTGGGGGACATTCGTAAAAGGTATGAGCAGTCCCCCTTCCCTCCTGTCCAATTTTGGAGGCTGGGAATATTGACTTCACCCTGACAGCTCCCTGATTGGGTGGCCCAGAAGTGACACATGGCTGGAGAATGCCCAGCCTGTAGGCTGAACACCTCTAGCCTTTTTATCCTATTGTATTAAAATAGACATAATCTTTATCACTGTAACCATTTATAAGTCGGCCCTGAATACATTCTCAGTGTTGTGCAACCATCACCTCTATCTATACCCAAAGCTTCTCACCTTCGCCCAACAACTCTGTCCTCATTAAATAACAACCCTCTCCCCCAACACCTCTACCCCATTAAATAACAACCCTCTCCCCCAACAACTCTTTCCCCATTAAATAACAGCGCTCTCCCCTAACAACTCTATCCCCATTAAATAACAACTCTCTCCCCCAACAACTCTACCCCATTAAATAACAACCCTCTCCCCTAACAACTCTACCCCATTAAATAACAACCCTCTCCCCTAACAACTCTTTCCCCATTAAATAACAACTCTCTCCCCCAACAATTCTATTCTCATTAAATAACGACTCTCTCCCCCAACACCTCTACTTGCATTAAATAATCCTCTCCCCCAACAACTCCTTCTCCATTAAATAACTCTCTCCCCCAACAACTCTGTCCCCATTAAATAACAACCCTCTCCCCCAACAACTCTATACTCATTAAATAACATCTCTGTCCCCTAACAACTCTATTGTCATTAAATAACAACTCTCTCCCCCAACAACTCTGTCCCCATTAAATAACAACCCTCGCCCCCAACAACTCTGTCCCCATTAAATAACAACTGTCTCCCCCAATGACTTTCTCCCCATTAAATAACAACCCTCTCCCCCAACTCCGTCCCCATTAAATAACAACTCTCCCCAACCACCCAGACAATTCTGTCCCCATCTGATAACAACTCTCTCCCCTGACAACTCTATCCTCATTAAATAACAACTCTCTCTTCTTTCTTCCCTTAGCTCCTGTCACCTTTATTCTACTTTCTGTCTTTATGACTTTGCCTATTCTAGACACCTCACGTGAGTGGAATCATACAGTATTTGTCCTTTTATATCCAACTTGTTTAACTCAGCATAATGTCTTCAAGACTCAGCTCTGTTGCAGCACATGTCAGAATTTCCTTCCTTTTCAGGGCTGAATAGTATTCCACACCATGAGTGGACCACACTGTGTTTATCCTTCACCTGTTGATGAACACATGGGTTGCTTCTACTTTCTGGCTATTGTGACGAATGATGCTATATGCATGGGTGCACAAGTATCTCTTCAAGACCGTGCTTTCTAGTCTTTTGGGTGTATGACTAGGAGTAGAATTGCTGGGTCATACGGCATATTCAACCTTTTGAAGAACTGCCCAACTGTTTTCCACAGTGACCGCACCATTTTATATCCCTGCCAGCAATGCACAAGAGTTGCAATTTCTCCACATCCTTACTCCCACTTCTTTTCTTTTCTTTATAGCTGTAGCCATCCTAGTGGGTATGGAGTGTTTTGATTTGCATTTCCCTAATGACCAGTGATGCTGAGCATCTTTTCATGTGCTTATTGGCCATTTGTATATCTTCTTTGGAGAAATGTCCATTCAAGTTCTTTTTTCATTTTTAAATTGGGACCTCTAGCCTTACTGAGGTCTTTCTTCCTAAATCATAAAGGGTAGAAACACTGCTTGGCTGGGTCTCACTGGTCTGGGTTTAAAATGCAGGGGCCCTGGATCCAAGCATGGTGAGGGATTCTGGAGTCTGGGCTCTGGGAGGCTGGGGAGCATTAAGACATGAGATACCTCTTGGGAGGAACAGTGATGGGAGGTGGGGGTGCCAAGGGGTAGCAGAGCCTCCCTGGCTACAAGGGACTATGGGCAGCCCCAAGTTTTGGAGAACTCCCCTAACAGGAGGGAGCACGGCATCAAGGACCCTGGCTGTAATGCTTGGGAAGGGAGGACTTTGGGGACAACCGTCCTGCAGCTCTCTTATCCTCCCCCAGGCCCAGGGCTTATGCTCATTACACTTTTCCTGTGCACATTCACTAAACAAACATTCTTGAGCATCCAGGCTGTGCCAGTGGCTGGGGCACCTGGAAGGAGCCAGGTCAACATGGCTCCTGTCCCCACAGAGCCCACAGTCTTGAGCTGTGCTGCTCAGTTTGGCAGCACTAGCCACTTAGTTACTGAAATTAAAGTTAAATACAGTTAAATAAAATTGGGGCTTCTGCTTCCAGCCACAATGGAGTAATGTGAATTGGATTTATCCTCCCACCTGCAATAAGCAAAAAATGGACAAAAATACATGAAAAATAAGTTCTCAAGGCACTGTAGGCAATGGAGTACAGTGAGAGGCTAGAAATAAATCAGATGAACTCCACAACTGTCTTATCTTACTGCTGAGAGAATGTCCATGCCATGGGGCAGGAAGCAGGAATCCAGGCAGAGCCAGGTGGACTCCCTGAGTTTAGGAGGAGACCAAGGTGGTGAGAATTGACAGGATGGAGGTGCTGCAGAAGAGAGAGCTGAACGCAGAGAGAACTCTGAGATCCATAGGGCGTCCTTTTCAGGATTCAACTGAGGACTGAGCATCCTCCAAGTATGAGGAAACTACCTGAGTTGGGAAAGAGCCATGGAAAAGGTTCAGAACTAACAAGGCCTGGTGTTCACACAGGGCCAGGAATAGTGCCTGTTCCTAACAGTGAGGCTGGAAAACTTCATAAGTTCTGGGGCATTGGTAGAATGCCTTGCTTCAGTAGTGGGATATAATTTGTCCTAGGCTGAGCACTGCTCCAATTCTTCCTAAACTATCTTAAAAGCAAGACCCTGAAGGATCAAACTGTTTCCAAATGACTTAACTGAATCTCAGGAAAAGCTCAAGAATCCAACACCTAACAATATAAAATTCACAATGTCTGGAGTCCAATACAAATTAACAAGCAAGCAAAGAAGTGAGAAAATGCAACCCATACTAAGGAGATAAATCAGCAAAGACAGCCCAGGACTGACACAGATGTTAGAATGAGCAGGTAAGAGCATGAAAATAGTTAGGATGACTGTGTGCCATATGATGAAAAAGTTAAGTAGAGACATGGAAGATATAACAAAGACCACATCGTACGTCTACAGATAAAAACTGCAATGTATAAGATAAAAAATACACTGGATGGATGGAAGTATTGTCAGATTAGATGTTGAAGAAGAAAAGATGATCACACTTGAAGACATAGCAATAGAAATAATCCAAAATGAGACACAGAAAGACAATATTATATTAAAAGTTAACAGAATATCATTGAACTTTGGGAAAATATCAAGTCATCTAATCTGTTTAATTGAATTACGTGAAGGAGAAGAGAGAGATGGGAACAGAAAAAAAAAAAAACTTGAAATAATGGCCAAATATTTTCCACATATGAAAACCATAAAACCATAGATTCAAGAAGCTCAATAAAGATCAGGTACAAGCAACATGGAAAAAACTATACCAAGGAACATTATAATCAAATTGCTCAAAAGTAGTGATAAAATTTCTTGCTTGCAGCCAGAAAATAAAAAGCAAGATTTGTATAGTGCAACAAAAGTGAGAATAACAGCAGATTTATTGTGGGACACAATGTAAGCCAGAAGAAGGTGGATTAATATCTTTAAAGTTCTGAAGGAAAAAATATCTTTCAGCCTAGAATTCTGTGACCATTAAAAATATCTTTCAAAAGCAAAGGCACAATAAAGACTTTTACAAGTATACAAAAGCTGAAAGAATTTCTCACCGGAGGACCTGCATTGCAAGAAATTTTAAAGAAACTCCTTCAGGCAGAAGGAAAATGATACCAGTTGGAATTATGGATCTACAGGAAGGAATGAAAAGTCCTGGGACTGATACTTTTCAGGTAAATATATAAGATTCATTTTTATTATTTAAATTTATTTAAATGATAATTGTTTAAACAAGAACAATAATGTAGAATGAGGTTTATGGTATATATAAAGTTAAAATGCATGACAACAATAGCACAAAGTTTTAAAAGGAAAGAAAATATGCTATTAAAATGTTCTTATCTTGCATGTGAAGTACTATAATAGCACCTGAAGGCAGCCTGCAGTAAGTTAAAAATATATACTATGAACCATAAACCAATCAATAAATTACAAAACAAAGAGAAATAGCTAATAAAACAACAAAACACATGAAATAGAATGATAAGAACTATTTCACTAATCCTAAAGAAGACAGAAAAAGATGAAAAAGGGAAAAACAAATGGGACAAATAGAAAATAAAGAGCAAAATAACAGACTTAAGACTACCAATAATACATTAAATGTAAATAGTCCAAATATTCCAATTAAGAGACAGAGTGACAAACAGAATTAAAAAGCAAGACCCAACTATATACTGCCTAAAAGAAACACATATTAAATATGAAGATACAGAACTCTTGGTTTCTGGCCTAGCATGTGGCATGTAAACAGCTTGGAAGTCATCACTCCATTCTAATTACAAGTATAAAGCTGAACAAACCACAAAAGCAACTCTTCTTAGATCCTTAAGAGAAGTGAGGTCACAGGGCAAACTGCTGTCCCTCAAATTGGATGGACAGACAGACAAATACAGAGAATTACAACTTCCTGGAGCAGAAACCTCTGCAGGAACCAGTGCTGGGACAAGAAAATCTAAATTGTAAGCAACAAATTGGCAGAGGCTCAGTGTGGACAAGGCTGGGAGTTAAAAACTCCAGAGAGACCCAGTCATAGTCCCCCTTCTCCCAGCTTTTGTGCATTTTTCCTCCTAGGTCTTTCCTCCAGGTTCACACAGTGAATACGGAAGAAAAATCCCTTTGTGCTTCCAGCAGAGAGAAGGGGAAAAGGAGCCATTTTGAAATATACCAGACTATCTGTTCTTAATAAGGGTCTGCCTTCCAGAGAAACTAGCGAGAGCCTAGCCTCCTGGAGTTTTATCCATGTTTAATTGAGCTGACAGAAGGTAAACACCCAACTCCAGCCCCCTCCAGCCATCCTGACCCATCTAAGGAGGGGTATCTGAGACGCACTGGTGAGTTTCACAGTCCAAAGTCTCAGGTTCACTAAAGGTAAAGATACAAATAAACTGCAGGAAAAGGAATGGGAAAAGATATACCACACTAACATTGATTAGAAGAACCCTCGAGTGGCTATATTAACATCAACAAAGTAGATGTACAGAATATTACCAGAAATAAAGAAAATCACTTCGAAATGATACAGAAGTCAATTCATCAGAATATAAAAATTCTAAAGATTTACGCACCTAATGACAGAGCTTCAAAATAAATGAAACAAACACTAATAGAACTACAAGGAGAATTAGACACATACAATTACAGCCAGAAATTTTAATACCCTTCTTTCAATAACTATTAGGACAAATTGACAGAAAATCGATAATGGCATGTAAGACTTGAAGAGCAGATTCAACTGACATTTATAAAATACTCCACCCAACAACAGAATACCCATTCTTTTCAAGTGCGCATGGAACACATTTACTAAGACAGACGATATTCTGGGCCATAAAACAAGTCCAAAAAATATGAAAGAATCCAAGTCATAAAAAGTTTTATCTAATCACAACAGGATTAGATCAGAATTGAAAAATGGAAATATTTCTGGAAAATCCCCCCAAATATGGAAATGAACTAACATATTTCTTGGTAACCTACAGGTCAAAGGAGGAATTAAAATGGAAATTAGAAAGTATTTTGAACTAAATAAAAAGGAAAACACAGCCTATAAAACTTGTGGGATTTAGTTAAATCCCACTGTTTAGGGGAAATTTATAGCATTAAATGCCTATGTTAGAAAAGAAGAAATATCTTAAATCAATGACCTTAAGAAACTAGAAAGGAGCAAATGAAACCCAAAGTAAGAAAAAAAGGAAGTAGTGAAGATCAGAGTGAAAAATCAGTGAAATCGTAAACAGAAAGACAGTAGAGAAAATGAAACCAAAAGCTGGTTCTTCGAGATGATGGAAAAAACGAACAGACCTTTAGCTAGGCTGGTCAGTAAACAGAGAGAGAAGACACAAATGACCAGTATCAGGAATGGAGGAAGGAGGTGACATCGGAACTGATTCTACTGATATTAAGGGATGATAAGGGGATATGACCAACAGCTCTATGTCAGTAAATTCAACTACTAATGGACAAATTCCCTGAAAGACACAAATTACCAAGGATGCGCAGGATGAAGTGGGTAACCACACAGCCCTATACCTATGAAAGAAACTGGGTTTGTAGTTAAAAACCTTTCTACAAAGAAAACTCCATGGTCAGGTGGCTTTACTGATGAATTCTACCAAATACGAGGAAGAAAATACCACTTAACAAATAATAAAATGCGGAGCGCAAATAAGCTTGGGAAACTGCTCAATATACTTAGTCATTTCAGTGGAAATTAAACCCATAGTGTTTGACCCACACGCCTAGTAGAATGGCTAGCATTGAAAAGACTGACATACCAAGTATTGGAGATGACACGAAACAACTGGAACTCTTGTGCACTGTTGGGGGAGGCAGGGTATGTAAAATGGTACAACTGCTTTAGAAAGCAATTTGTCAGTTTCTAAAATCATTAAACATATACCTACCATATGATCCAGTCATCCCACTTCAAGAGAAATGAAAACAGTCCACACAGAGTTGTACGTGAATATTCACAGCAGCTTTATTTGTAACACCCTAAAAGTAGGCACAACCCAAACATCCATCAACAGTTGAGTGGATAAATAAAAGGTGGTGTGTCCACACAATGGCGGCTACCTGGTGATAGAAAGTGATGAATTATTGATGTACACGATGACATGGATAAATGGCAGGTAATATACTGAGTAAGGGGGACAGACAAAAAGGAAATGTAATTCACAATTGTATAAAGAATATGTATGTAATTCTTGAAAATGCAAACTAATCTATAATGACAGAAAATAGATCAATGGTTTCTTGGGGACTGGAGAAGTGGGCAGAGAAGATGGAGGGCAGGATCTCCAACGGGCATGAAGAAGGTTTTTGGTGTGATGGGAACGTTCTTTACTTTTGCGATGGTTTTGCTTGTGTATATATGTGTTACAGCCTATCCAACTGTATACTTTAATTACGGATAGCTTATTCTATGTTAGTGACACTTCAATAAAGCTATTGCGTACAATTTTAAAAACCCAGGTCTGTGGTTACAGTAACCACATTTCGAGTGCTCGGTAGCCACAGTGGCTAGTGGCTGCCACACCGGACAGTGCAGATACAGAATGCTTTTATTACTGTGGGCAGTGCTGGTCTCGAGGAAAAGACACGCATGACCCGGACCATGGCGTGGGCTTAGTCTTTGCAATGGGAGGAAATCAGCGGAGTAACAAGAAGTAACTCGAGGGCCTTGGCAGGTGCTGGTTGGGCTGACCAGATCTGCACCCAGGCCCTGGGGGACCTGGTGGGGAAAAGGTCCTTCCTCCCCAGTGGGGTGAGGGGAGAGGTGTTGGTCCCAAGCAGGGTGGTGGCGATGCCAGGTGGCTATGGTGGTGAGCAGCCCACACTGCTGTGGACCAAGGCCAGGCGGGAGGGTGTGAGGTCTGAGGTGGGGAGCTCACATGCTGCTCAAAGAAGGCAGGCTCAGGGCAGCCCGGGCAAGAGGGGTTGAGTCAGTGATGCTCTCCGTCCTGCTGGGATGCTCTCCCCATCCCCTGCTGCTCTGCCTTGGGGAGCAGAGAGAGGAGGCAGAAAGGGGTCTTTGGGAAAGGTGCACCCACCCCAGCCAGTGTACTTTGGAAGGCAATGGCATCCCGGGTGTCAGGGCCCCCTACCCTGGGGCAGCGGAGGAGCTGACCTGGGGAGCAGATGAGAACACAGGGCTCTCTAAGGCTTCGGGGAGCCCCTGGTTCTGAACCCTGCCTTCCCCCTCTCTCTGCCCTGGGCTGGGACTCTGGGCTCCTGCTTCCTGCACCCCCATCACTGTCTCCTCTGGGGACAGGGACCAGCTCCGGGAGTCTAGTGCTAGGGTGAGGTTGGCAGAGGTCCCCGCTTAGCTGCATGGCCCCCTCGTGGAGACGGTGAGGGGGAGTATCAACTGGCAGGGGAGGCACACCCCAGCCCCCTGGGAGGGGGCCAGCTGCATGCCGGGGGCAGGTTGCAGCTGGGGTGACATGGGGGCTGGGCTCATTCCAGGTTGAGGACAGCGTGGCTCAGATGGGTCCCACCTGCAGGTAAGCCTGTCCCGAGGGCCTTGGTTCCACTGCAGGGGTGGCAGAGCCTCCTGCTGTGCCGGGCAAGGCTGGGGCAGGTGGGGTGGCTGGGCAGGGCTGGGGCAGGCTGGGCTGGCCACGTCCACCGCCGGTCCTGGAGGACGGGTCTCGGCTCATTCCCCACCTGAAGGACAGGGGCGCTCTCTCCTTTTGTTGTCCCATCTGTCCCTTGGGCAAAATTGAACAAACCCATAAAAGCCAAATGACTCTCATTGTAGAGGACGGTCCACTGCCCAGGTCTGCACAGCGGCTCCCGAGGCTGAGTTGATAAAAATGTAATCAGTTCCAACGCAAGATCTATTTGATGACAGGTATGGTGTGGCCGTGTGTAACTATGCTTACAATTAATTAATTTTCATGTCGTTCATTAAGCTCCGTGACTTATGAGGCCGGGCACTGTACAGTTGGAAGTCACGGAAGGGAAGACTTGAGTGAAACCGTGCTGGGGTGTCCCTGGCATGAGGGGCGCCCTGCGTGGCAGCTCCAGAGCTGGTGTCTGTGCATAGGCATGGCGGGGCTCACCTGACCCCGGCCCCTGGCTCAGCTGGGGACGCATGGTGGAGCAGCTGCAGTCGCTGTAGGATCATTCCCTTTGTGATTGGAAATAATTGTATTTGTGGTTTGCACAGAAATGCTGCAACATATTGATTTTTCAATTACGCCGGGAAGAAATAGAGAATGAGATGGGAGTGGCGGCTCCTCGAGGGGCTCTGAGTTGGGGTCTGCAGCATTGCAGCGGGTGACCCTCAGCAGGGGGTCTTGGGCCAGTGATCCCCAGGGCCTTAGAGCTAGAGCTACAAGTGACCTCAGACATAGGTTCTTTGTCCAGCTGGGGAAACTGAGGCCCAGGGCGGGGACAGGCCTCACCCAAGGGCTGGTGGTGAGGGTGGCATCAGAGCTTGGTCCCTGCCCCTGACTTTAGTACGTGAGGCCCTCACCTTGCCCTGGTGTGAATAACTGAGGTTGGGACTAGCAGGAACCTTCGAGAGGGCCTGCCCGGCCTGAGCCTTCAGGGAAGTGTGAAGCTATCATACAAATTTAGCAAATCTGTTCCCCAGCCCACCGCTCTCCCTGGGGCTTGCCTTTGGGCCTTGCCTCTCTATCTCCATTTTAAAATATTGGTCTTGGTTGGAGCGTTCCTTCCTCTGGATCTTCTCACGGCCTCTCTGTCTTGGCTGCCCCTGCCCCAGGATTGGCATCTTGTGGGTCTGGCCGGCCTGGGTTGCTGGGAGGACGAGTGAGCCCCCGAGGCAGAGCCTACTGTCCGCCTTCTCCGCCCCCAAGAACAAGGGCCAGGTAAGGCATGGGAGTTGCAGAGCAGGAAGTGGCTAGAGCTTGCTCACAGGCAGTACTGGGTGCCAGGCTTGGGGATGAGCTCCGGACAGGGGGATCTTGGAGCGCTGGGCCCAGGCAGCGGTGCTGATGCAGGAGTCTGGTATCCCAGGCAAGAAGGGTGGCTGGAGGTATCTGTGCGTCACCCCCTTTCTGCCCTTCCCTGTCACCTGCTCCTGTCCCTGGGATGGGGTTCTGGGCCTCCCAGCCTTGTGTAAGGACGCTGGTGCTGGCGTGAGCCGACCTGGGTGCTTGAGGGAAAGGGCTCCAGAGCCCCTGGCTTGGGGGAGGCTGGGCAAGCCAGGGCAACAAGCCCAGGGAACTGAACCCGCCAGGGCAGTGCAGCCCGGGGGCGTGGGGGCTTCCTGGAGGGAGGCTCCCAGCAGGGCCTGGGGTTGGGCCAACCCTCCCAGCGGCCTATGGCCTCTGTGGCACATGCCCAAAGACATGATTCCACAGCACCTCTGTGGGCGGCAGCTGGGGATGATGGTGCCACTGAGCCCACGGCAAAGCCAGTGCCTTTTTGAGGGTCAGGTGCAGTCCGTAACAGGCTTTAATCTAAAAATCAAATTCAAACCCGGGAGGCAGAGCTTGCAGTGAGCGGAGATCGTGCCACTGCACTCCAGCCTGGGTAACAGAGCTTGAAGCTGGGAGGCGGAGGTTGCAGTGAGCCAAGATCGCGCCACTACACTCCAGCCTGGGCGACAGAGTGAGACTTTGTCTTGAAAAAAAGAAAAAAAAAAAAAAGAAATAGGATTCCCCCCAGAGGAATTGAAGGAGATTTGAATGAAAGGGCAGGATGGGTGAATAGGGATTTGGAAACAAACTCTAGCCTGGTGAGAGTGAGACTCCGTCTCAAAAAAAAAAGAGAGAGAGAAAATCAAATTCTTTTTTTTTTCCCTCAGAACCTGCCCTTCTCATTTCTAAGCTCATAGAATCTCTACAGGCAATTGCATTTCCTGGTGTGTGTGTGTGTGTGTGTGTGTGTGTATATATGTGTGTGTATGTGTGTATATGTGTGTGTATGTGTGTGTATGTGTGTGTGTATGTGTATGTGTGTGTGTGTGTGTGTATGTGTGTGTATATGTGTATGTGTGTGTGTGTGTGTTGTAAAGAAGTGAAAATCACACGGGAGGGAACACACAGGCGGCCACCTGCTGGTTTCTGGTCCAAGGAAGCTCCTGGTTTCTCCTAAGATGAAGGAGCCACTTTCCTGGGCTCGGCCCTCTGGGATCTGACAGCCAAATGTGGGCCTACGGAGAGGGGAGTGCGGGTGAGGCAGGGACCAGCAGGCAGAGGCAGGGCTTCTGGGGGCTGGGGCAGTCACTCGGGTATGGGACATCTGGCTTCCCGGTGTGGCTGGGGAGGTGGGGAGTGAGGGCACTTGCAGGGCCTGTTCCGGGAGACCCGCCTTCCCACCCACCCTAGGGTCTGACACCTCTCCACTCCTCCCGCCTCCTCTCCCACCCTAGGGTCCGACGGCTCTCCTCTCCACTCCTCCCACCTTCCCTAGGGTCCAGAGCCTCTCCTCTCCATCCTCTGTCACACGGGGACCATTCCTTGGGCTCCTCCTCTGGCCGTACTGTCTCTCTAAAGCATGCACAGGCCTTGGGACCCAGCAGGCCTCTGCCTTTCTCATCCGATGGGCTGTGCCGGCCAGCTCATCAGGGCTCCCCTGGGCCTGCCGTCCCGATCGGATCCAGTGCCCTCCAGAGCGGGCCTGCCATGCCGAGCCTTCCTGTTGGCTTACCGCTCCTCTCGGGTGCTCCAGCCCAGGCTGGAAGAAACTAGAGCTCCAAGCCTCTGCTCTAGCCTCTCCCTAAGAGGCTCTGTGAGGTCAGTGTGTCCTGCCCAGAACAGGCAGCCATTCTACAGCAGAGGGGGCAGCCTGAGCTTCCTTGGGACAGGGTGGGGAGGACGGTGGGGGATGAAAGAGGGTCCCCTGTACAGGGAAGGGCGGGGTGGGGGCTGGGACAGCCACAACTCTTCTCCCCTGGCTCAGAGTGGGGTCACGTCCAGACGTCCAGCAGCAGGGAGGAATGCAGACCAGCACAGGGGGTTCTGGGTGAGGACACACCAGGGGCACCTGGCAGGCCAGGCCTGGTGTGGGGCAGCGAGGGAGGGCGCCGTAGGGGCAGGGTGGGGAGTGGTGCCTCTGCCTTGCCTTTGACCAGCACAGTTCCTGGAGCCCATCTGTGCAAGTCCCTCTTTGGTTCAGGGGGGCAAACTGAGGCCCAGAGACAGAAGGGACGTCACGAAGATCACACAACACACTGGAGACACGCCTGGACATGGCAACCCTGACGCTGGGTTTAGGCTGGTCCCACCCCAGGCCAGCAAGGGGAGGAGGGTGACCCTGGGCCGGTGGGATGAGGCCAGGCCCAGCACAAGACAGAACTTAACACGCACCTCAGGCCGACACGTACCCTCCTGGCCTTGCGAGGCAGCCGAGTTCATAAATGACCGCACAGGTGAAGGATTTAATTTTCTCTCATTCGTCCCCGTGTTCTGGCTGCCTCATAAATCACTGCTGTTTATGACTCTCTCTTCGGCACTTTTGCGATGGCCGATAATGGCTGAGTAAGTGGCAGAGAGGATGAATTCTGCAGCAGATTTTAAACAAACGTGCACATCGGAGCTGTAAATAATGTGAAACATTGCAGCAGTGAGGGCCCACCTCGCAGGTCACCCCTGGAGTGCAGCCGTGGCCTGCTGGGAAGGGCCCAGAAGTGGGCAGGGGCCAGGGGCAGCTTGTTCTCGGGGATATTTTAGCCACAAGGAGCAAGATCCACCAAGGCTAGTGGGCACCTGTGTGAGAGTATGTGTGCAAATATGTACCTGAGTGTGTGTGTGTGGGTATGACTATGCATGCATGTGCACATGTGTGTGTGAGTGTGCACATGTGTGCACGAGTGTGTACATGTGTGTGCATTTGCACGTGTGTGTTCACGTGTGTGTGTGTGAACACACAGAGTCAGAGTGTGCAGGCTCCGCACCTGTCCAGGGTGCACAACCCAGAAAGACCGCTGCTCCTTAGGTTGTAGTGCACCCATCTGGAAGATGGGGTGGCACCAGAGCCCCAGGTCAGAGTTCTTAGCAGCTGCAGGGCCTTGTTCAATGGCTGAGGGTCAGGCTCTGGCCTGGAGCCGACTCCCGGAGAAGAGCCACTCTCTGTCCCCTGCTGGGGGCTGGTGGCTGCTCTCCATTTCCAAGGGTCCCTCCAAAACTCACCTTCCCTTCCCCCGGAGCTCCTCTGTGAGGAACTGATAAAGCCACAGTGGAGGTGCACATGCGCACACATGCACACACACCCACATGCCCACATATGCTCACACCCACATACACCCACACGCACACACGTGCACACACACGCTCACGCCCACATACACCCACACGCACACACAGGTACACACACCCACATGCCCACACATGCTCACACCCACATACACCCCCCCACACACACATGCACAAACACGCTCACACACACGTGCACACACATGCACACACATGCCCACGCGCACACACACGTGCACATACATGCCCACACGCCCACTTCCCCCAGACGGTAGCCATGGGTTCGTCTGGAGCCCATTCCTCAATCATCACTCGGTCTCACAGCCCCCGGGCACTGGGGGTGGTGCCCACCACTGTTTATTTTCTGCTAAGACGCACTTTGCCATCCGAGGGGTTGGAGCATCTCCTCATAAAGCCATAAATGTAATTGATATTCTCAGCATTTCGAGAAAAAATACGAGTATTAAAGATATACAGTACACCTCATAAAATTCTCTCATATTTCTTCTTTATGGTGGGTTCTAAAATTGGCAAAATAAATTCCCTAAAACCCATTATGCTCAACGTACAGTGTGTTTTGGAGGCCGGGAGAGGCTGGGCTGGGGGCTGCACGCTCCTCTCACAACGTGGCCTCAGTCCCCGCTTGGCCACGGGGCCTGTTTTCCTAGAAACCTGGTAAAAATGGGAATGGTGATTGCCCAGCTCATGGTGTGTGACCGCGGCCGGCTGCTGGGAAGCTTAATCTCAATGCTTCCTCCAAGAAAATAAATGCCTTTATGATGCTCCCCATGCAGGTTCTGCCTGACTCTGGGATGCTGCCGCCCCAGCTCTGGGCTGAGTCCCCTTTTGTAATTACAGGGGGACCCTTTCCCTGTGGGTACAAACACCGAGGCCTTAGGGGTTGGAGAGCATGGGCGTCAGAGTGGCCGCTCCCAGATTCCCGCACTGCCTCCCCTCGGCAGTTTAATAAACTTCGCTTCCACTTCCGTACCCCGACTCCTTCCTCCGTAGTGATATTCGCGACTCCTGATTGCAGATGCACGTTTTTTCTTTATTACTTTTCTGTTTCAGGAGACGAAAACTCCAAAGAACAGGGTACCACATTAAAAAAAAACCATTTACAACCAACTTTATCGAGGTATAATTTCCATGCAATAAAATGCATGTCTTTTTTCAAAAAGTAGGCTTTATTTTTTAGAACGGTTTTGGATTCACAGAGAAATTGTGAAGATTGTACAGAAAAATGCCACATACTCCAAGCCCCATCAACACCTGCCAGGGTCTGACACGTTTGATACAATTAATGAATCAACAGGGATACGCTGGTGCTAGCTAAAGCCCACACATTACTCAGATTTCCTAAGTTTTTACTTCAAGGCCTTTCCCTGCCCCAGGGCCCTGTCCAGGACACACCACGCCTTTTGGTGGTTGTGGCTCCTCCTCAGGCCCCCATCAGCTGCCACAGTTTCTCAGACTTTCCTTCGTTTTGATGACCTTGACCGTTTGGGGGAGACCGGGTCAGGTATTTTGTGGAACCTCCCGTTACTGGGATTTGTCTGCTGTTCTTGTCATGATTAGACTGGAGTTGTGGGTTGTTGAAGGAAGACCACAGGGGCAGAGCAGAGGGCCACTGGTGCCCCACCCTTCCCAGGGCGCGCACTCTCAACACGTCTGTCCACACTGATGCTGACCGAGGTCGTGCTGTCAGCTTTCTCCTAGGTGACGTTACTGCCCACCCCCCACCCTGCCACGCCCTCCCGCACTCTTTGAAGGAAAGTCACAGTGCACAGCCCACACTGGTGGGGGGGTGTGGGGAGACATGGTCGCCTCCTTGGGGGCAGAGTACCTGCATGAATCCTTCCGAATCCTTCTGCTTGGAGATTCGTCCCTTCTCCCGCGTTTGCTCATTTGCTCAGTCGATGGTTTCCATCAACACCGACTCACGGACACTCTTGTCAGATTTCGGGCGTCCCAGTCCTCCTTCATTTTGTTGCTCAAGCTGTCCTGTCTTTGGCGGCGGCAGCTCTTCCAGTTGGCCTGTGCCCTGTCCCTTTGGTTTTGAGCGCGGCCTTATTTTCTGGGATGAGAAGAAGCTCCAGGCTCATCCTGTATGTTTCCCGCCTCAGCCCCAGATCAGCCGTTTCTCCAAGAAGCCCTGGTGCCTTCTGTTGGAAGGTCCTGTTAGACACCCAGACCTGGGCACTGGGCGTGCTTGCTGCTTGGGTGTGGCTGCTTCCAGGCCCTCTCGGCCGACGGAGCAGGGAACTGTCTGTGCGTGCACTAACCTGGGCATAAGCCTGTGTCTAACGTATTTCTGTGTGTGACCCTCCGTGTGAGTAGGGGTCATCAGAGAAACGGATGCAGTGGGACATTCACACGCACTCAGGTTTGAGATTGCTGGGAAGCCTGGGCCAGGTGACGACGCAGACCAAGAGGTCCCATGCCGCGGAGACCCAGGGAAGTCGGTGGTGCAGTGCGGTCTGAGTCTGAAGGCCTGAGAGCCGGAGGGCTGATGGCGTTTATCTTAGTGTCAGGGTTAGAGAAGGTGAGGTGAGTGTCCCAGCTCATTAAGCAGGGTGGCAGGAAGAGAGGGGCAAATTCACCTTTCTCTGCTTTCTGCGCTATTCAGGTCCTCAGCAGATTGGGTGGCGCCTCCCACCCTGGGGAGGGTGGCCTGCTTTACAGCGCCCACTGAGTCAAACGATAATCTCATCCGGAACATCCTCGGACATCCCCAGAAATAACATTCAGCCTGGACCCCATGGCCAGGGGAGCTGACGCATAAAGTTAACTGTCACACCGCTCTCATGGAGAGGGAGCCCACAGGAAGGAGCTGGTGCTGCTGTCTCGACGCTGACCCTTGGCCATGTGGGTCGTTCTAGTCGCTGCCCCTGCTTGTCTGTAGCTCCCACCTCACAGTGAGGAACCTGCCCCACCCCCCACCGTCCATTGACCTAATTGCTAAGCTCCAGTGTGCAGGGGCAGTGGTGAAGGAATTGCTCCCGTGTACCCCGCCGCAGAAGCATGTGTCTACCCGGGTACAGGGCTCACGTGCGGATCCATTTGCTTTTGGCTTCACAGACTTCATCATTTGTGAGGGTACCCAGGTCAGCGCCTTCCCCCAGCCCCTCCCTATGTCTGTAATACACCTGCTCCCTGGGTCTGTAATACAGCCAGAGGCTCTCGCCACACACGGCCCGCCTTCCGTCCCAGACACCCAGCCTCTTGACCGAGCTTAAAAATTTGCATACGTTAAGGCTCACTCTTGCTGTAAAGTTCTGTGGGTTTTGACAGATGCGTAATGTCGTGTCTCTGCCATTACAGTGTCGTTCACATTAGTTTTACAGTCCTAAAAACCCCCTGTGCTCTACCTGTCCAGCCATCTCCTCTCACCTGGAACCCTGGCCGACACTGATCTTCTTACTGTCTCCGCAGTTTTGCCTTTTCCAGAATGTCATGCAGTTGGAACCATGCAGCACTGCAGTCTTTTCCGATCGGCTTCTCTCACTTAGCAATGTTCATCTAAGGTCATGCATGTCTTTTGGCGGCTCGATAGCGCACTCCTTTTTATCAATGTATAGTATCCCATTGTATGGATGGATCTACCAGAATTTGTTCTCCATTCACCCAGGACATCTTGGTGACTTCTAGGTTTTGGTAATTATGAATAAAGCTGCTATAAACATTTGCATACAGGCTTTTGTGTGGACCTAAGTTTTTCAGGCCAGTTGGGTAAATACTTAGGAATGCAACTGCTAGATCATATGGTGAGACTATGTTTAGCTTTGTAAGAAACTGCCAGACGGTTTTCCAAAGTGGCTGTGCCATTTTGTCTTCCCACCAGCAGTGAATGGGAGTTTCTGTTGCTGTGTATTCTCATAGCAATTGGTATTGTCACTTTTTGGAATTTAGCCATTCTAATAGGGAGAGTGGTGTCTCATAGTTGTTTTAATTTGCGTTTCCTTCATGAAAAATGATATCAAGCATTTTTTATATGCTTATTTGACATTTGTCTTTTTTGAGTGAGGTGTTTGTTCGGACCTTTCCCCCATTTTAAAACTGAGTTGTTCGTTTTCTAGTTGTTAAGTTTTAAGAAGTTCTTTGTGTGATTTGGATACAGGTCCTTTAATTTGACTTACATTTTACAAAGATTTTCTCCCAGCCTGTGGCTTGTGTTCTCACTCTTTTAATGTTTTTTTGTTTTTGCTTTTGTTTTTGTTTTTCGTTTTTTGTTTTTTTTGCAGGGCAGAAGTTTTTAATGAAAAATACATCTTAACAATTTTTTCTTTCATAGGTTGGGCTTGGAGGTTGCAACCAAAAACTCATCGTCAGACTCACGGTCACGTAGGTCCCATGCTTTCTTCTAGTTTTGTGGTTTACATTTAAGCCTCTGATCTGTGTTGAGGTCTGTGTTGAGGTGACTTTTGTGAAAAGCGCCCTCAGAGTGTGTCTAGATTTATTTACTTATTCTGCATATGGATGTCTAAATATTATAGCACCATTTGTTGATGAGATTTTCTCTGTTAGAGACACATTTCTCCTTTGTCAAAGATCATTGGCATTTGTGTGGGTCTACCAGTGGGTCTCTGTTCTATTCCACGGATCTGTTTATCCATTCATTCATCAATACTTCCTGTCTTGATGCCATCGTCTTATAGGAAGTTTTGAAATTGCGTAGCATGAGTCCCCCAGCTTTGTTCTTCACCATTGTGTTGGCCATTCTATGTCTTCTGGCTTTAAACTTTAGAATCAGTGTGTCCGTATCTACAGGATAGTTTGCTGGGATATTGATTAGGGTTGCTTAGATCTATCGATTCTATAGATCACATTTGGAAAAGTAGACACCTTAACAATATTGAGTCTTCCTATGCGAACAGGGACTCTCTCTTCATTCATTTAGATTTTTTGGATATCTTTCATCAGAGTTTTGCAGTTTTCAGCATACAGAGCCTGTACATGTTTTGTTAGATTTGTACCTGGGTATTTCACTTTTGGGGGTTCTGCTACAGCTAGCATTGTTTTTTAAATTTCAAATCCTGATTGCTTATTGCCGGGATATAGGAAAGGATCTGACTTTCATATATCAAACTTGTATCTTGCAACCTTGCTGTGCTTGCTTATTTCTTGTAGGAGATGGATTCATCCATTCATCCATTTAATCATTTACACATTGATACGATTTCGCTACATCCCCACCCAAATCTCACCTTGAATTGCAGCTCCCATAATTCCCACGTGTTGTGGGAGGGACCTGGTGGGAGATAAATGAATCATGGGGGCGGTTTCCCCCATACTGTTCTCGAGGTAGTGAATATGTCTCACGAAATCTGATGGTTTTATAAGGGGAAACCTCTTTTGCTTTTTTTCTCATTCTCTCTTGCATGCTGCCATGATTGTGAGGGCTCCCCAGCCATGTGGAACTGAGAGTTAATTAAACCTCTTTCCTTTATAAATTACCCAGTCTTGGGTATGTCTTTATTAGCAGCGTGAGAGCAGACTAATACACACATCTTAGATTGATTTTCCAGTGTGGAAATCATACCTCAAATAAGTCCCACTTGGTCATGCTGTGTAATTGTGGTTATACATTGTTAGATTTGATTTGATAATATTTTGTTGATTATTTTCACATCTACACTCAGGAGAGTTATTGGTTTGTAGTCTCAAGTTTCTTTTCTTGTAATGTCTTTATCTGTTTTGGTATTAGGGTAATGCTGACCTCTTAGAATGAGTTAGGAAGCATTCCCTCTGCTTCTATTTTTCAGAAGAAAAATTAAATCACTTAACTAATGATCTCCAGTTCCATCTGTGTTATTGCATGTAAAGACAGACTGTAGAGAATTGGTATTTACTACTTACATAGTTGGTAGAGTTCACCAGTGAAGCCATCTGGGCCTAGTGCTTTATTTTTTGAAGATAATGAAGTATTATGCAAATTTCCTTAACAGATTAAGGAAGATTAAAGTCTTAACCTATTAAGACTTTTTAAAATTTTAAAGTTATTTTAAAAAGTCTTTGTGGGTACAGAGTAGGTGTGTCTTTATGGGTACATAGTAGGTGTGTATACTTATGAGGCGCATGAGATGAAGATGTTTTGTTATAGGTGTACGATGTGAAATAAGCACATCATGGAGAATGTGGCATCTGTCTCCTCAAGGATTTATCCTTTGAAATTACAAACAATCCTATTACATTCTTTATTTTAAAATGTAAAATTAAGTTATTATTGACTATAGTCACCCTATTGTGCTGTCAAATACTAGATTTTATTCATCCTTTCTACTTTTTTTTTTTTTATACAGATTAACCACCCCCACCTCCTTCCCAGCCTCCCACTATCCTTCCCAGTCTCTGGTAACCATTCTTCTATGCTCTATGTCCTTGAATTAAATTGTTTTGATATTTTTAGCTCTCACAAATACGTGAGAACACGAGATGTTGGTCTTTCTGGGCCTGACTTATTTCACTTAACATAATGACCTCCAGTTCCATATGTGTTATTACAAATGACAGGATCTCATTCTTTTTTATGGCTGTAGAGTACTCCGTTGTGGATACATACTGCATTTTCTTTCTTTCTTTTTTTTTTTTTTTGAGACGGGGTCTCGCTCTGTCGCCCAGGCTGGAGTGCAGTGGCCGGATCTCAGCTCACTGCAAGCTCTGCCTCCTGGGTTTACGCCATTCTCCTGCCTCAGCCTCCCGAGTAGCTGGGACTACAGGCGCCCGCCACCTCGCCTGGCTAGTTTTTTGTGTTTTTTAGTAGAGACGGGGTTTCATCGTGTTAGCCAGGATGGTCTCGATCTCCTGACCTCGTGATCCGCCTGTCTCGGCCTCCCAAAGTGCTGGGATTACAGGCTTGAGCCACCGCGCCCGGCCCATACTGCATTTTCTTTAACCATTCATCTGTTGATGGACACTTAGGTTGCTTCCAAATCTCAGCTACTGTAAAAAGCGCTGCGACCATCATAGGAGTGTAGGTATTTCTTCTATATACTGATTCCCATTCTTTGGGGTATATACCCAGCAGTGGGATGTCTGAATTGTTTAGATTTTTAGTGTCTCCCTGGGTAGTTTATGTCTTTTAAAGAATTGGCCCATTTCATCTTAAATTTTCAAATTTGTAGAGATAGAGCTGTTCATGGTATTACTTTATGAGACTTTTAATGTCTATGGAATCAGTAGTAACAACCTCTCTTTCATTTCTGATATTGGCAAAATCTATATTTTCTCTGTTTTTTGTTGTTGTTGTTTTTTCCTTAGTCAGTTTCATTGATCTTGTCAAAAAATAAGCTTTTGATTTTTTTTCTATTGCTTTCCTGTTTTCAGTTTCATTGAATTCTGCTTTACTTTTTATTATTCCTTTTCTTCTACTTGCTACAGTCTTAAATGGTTCTATTTCTAGTTTCCTACAATGGAAGCGTAGATGGTGTATTTTAGACTTGTCTTCTTTTCTAACATGTACATTCATGCTATAAATTTTCCTTGAGCACTGCTTTTGCTGCAGCCTGCACATTTTGATAAATTGTCTTTTCATTGATTCCTAAATATTTAAAATTTCTCTTGAGACTTCTCCTTTGACCCCTGTGTTATTTAGAAGCATGTTATTTAATCTCCAAATATTTGGAGATTTTCCAGCTGTCTTTTCTGTTATTGATTCCTAGTTTCATGCTGTTGTGTCTTAAGAGCACGACTTCCCTTCTTTTAAATTTGTTATGGTGGGTCCTGTGGCCCAGAATGCTCTCTGTCCTTGGCGAATGCTGCACGAGAGCGTAGAAGAATGTGAACTTGCACGTATTCTGCTGTTGCTGAGGGAGTGTTCTAGAAACGTCAGTTGATGAAGTTGATTGATAGTGCTCTTCATGTCACCTCTCTCCTTGCTGACTTCTGATTGCTTCATCTACCAATGACTGAAAGAGGAATGTGGATGTCTCCAGCTATAGAGGTGGGTTTGTCTGTTCTCCTTGCAACTCGTTGAGTTTTTGCCTCTGGTGTTGTTTGGAAGGACGTGTCTGGAGCTGCTGCAGTACAGCTGTAGAAGTGACCTCGTGGGGTCCCAAGCCCCTGTGGCCTCTCAGTTGCCAGCAAGTCCTTTTCTTGGCTGTGGGCCGGTGACTGCGACTGCAGAACAGCCAGCAACATGCGAGTCGGCCAGTGGAGGCGCTTGTCCTCCCCGGCCCGCCAGCCCCGCGCCCACCCTGTCTCAGAGACTTATCTTTCCGCCCTCAGTGTCGTCAGGCTTTGCCTTCTGACTTGCCTTGGCCAATGGAACGTGAGCAGAAGCAGAAGTGCCCCTTCATGAGAGTGAAACTGTCCTGCAGGGAGCGGCTCCTCCAGCCCGGATGCTCACCTGTGGCAAACGCCTGGCTGACCTACCGGAAATGTGGAGCCCGAGTGGAAACACGCGTGTGTCGCAAGCTGCTGAGATGCCGAGATTGCTGCAGCCCGGCCTGGCATCAGCTGACTCGAGGAGAAACTGGCACCGCGAATTTGGTGCTGTCACACACAAAACCTAAAACGTGTGGCATTGGCTGGGGTGGGGCAGGGGAGGGGGAGGAAACTGTCATTAGAGGCTGGGAGCAGCATTTTTATGTGGTGAAACATTTGGCAAAACTGTCATCTATATGATATCTCGGGGGCAGAAAATATAGCAGGCTGTGGGCCGGGCACAGTGGCTCACGCCCATAATCCCAGCACTTTGGGAGGCCGAGGCGGGTGGTTGACCTGAGGTCAGGCATTCAAGACCAGCCTGGACAACATGGTAAAACCCCGTCTCTACTAAAAATACACAAATTAGCCAGGCATGGTGATGGGCACCTGTAATCCCAGCTACTTGGGAGGCTGGGGCAGGAGAATCTCATGAACCCGGGAGGCAGAGGTTGCAGTGAGCCAAGCTTGTGTCACCGCACTCCAGCCTGGGCGACAGAGTGAGACTCCATCTCAAAAACAAACAAACGAACAAAAATAGGAGATTGTGGATTTAAGCAAAGAGGTTTGGAAACCAAATGTGACTGGTGTGTCTTGGTTGCTATTGGAGATAACAGATGAGATAATACAAGAAAGATGTGCTCAGATGGAAATTGTCTGGCTCGCAAACAGCCTTGAAAGAGGCAACTCCTTCTTATCTCTAACCAATAAAGGATAAATGGGAGAAATGCTTGCTCAACAAAAGCCAATTAGGCTCAGGCTGGTGGCAAAAGCCAGGTGGGCAGTGTGACCCCCAGGGGTTATGATCTCTGAATATGTTAAGGTGGCAGCCCAGTACATGGCTATTTTTTCTTTTCTTTTCTTTCTTTTTTCTTTTTTTTTCTTTTTTTTTTAAGACCAGTGTGATTTGTTTTTCTAAGACCAGCCGAGTGGGCACAAAAGAACCAGCG
>NC_045439.1:1437564-1600005 GCF_002776525.5 Piliocolobus tephrosceles | reverse complement strand
ATTGACATCACCTGGTGCATGCCTGGTTAATCTGCACCTTCCCGGGCGTCAGCTGCATTCTCGCACACATGGGAAGAGTTGATGGTGAAGAAGAACCCGGAAGTGAACCATCCTGCCTCCGTTCGTCCAAACACAGTGCTCACTCTGTTGCTCAGGCTGGAGTGCAGTGGCATGAACACAGCTCATTGCAGCTTCGAGCTCCTGGGCTCAAGCTATTCTCCCAACTCAGTCTCCCCAGTAGCTGAGACTACAGGCATAATTTTAAAATTAGCCCAGCTAATCTTTAAACTTTTGTAGAAATGTGGTCTTGCCATGGTGCCCAGACTGGCCTTGAACTCCTGGGCTTCAGAGATCTGGCTGCCTTGACCTCTCAAAGTGCTGGGATTACAGTCGTGGGTCACTGTACCCAGCCCCAGCAAATCTTTTGAGTCAGGTGAAATCTTGTAAGAAGAGAAATTGGGGGTATTGCTCTCCCGAGGAAGCCCCAGAAGGTAAAAGTAGCTGCCATAGAGTCCAGAGAGTAAGACATATCTCCTCACCTGCCGTGAACTGCCTGAAACAGACGTGAAGCCAGTCACGTGCTGAGGGAGCTGCACACTTGGCTTTGCCTTGCAGTGACTGCGAAGGTGCGAGATTTAAAAATCATGTCTGAATGGCGTGAACCCGGGAGGCGGAGCTTGCAATGAGCCGAAATCGCGCCACTGTACTCCAGCCTAGGTGACAGAGCCAGACTCCATCTCAAAAAAAAAAAAAAAAAAAAAATCATATCTGAGCCTCCAACCTTCTGTGGACAGAAAACAGGAGTGGTGCAGGCTCCCTGAGGACATAATTTCCAGTATCCTCTTCAGATGTAGGCCAAAGGGTGGTGGAAAAGGAGGAACCTCCCAGAGGTGAGCTCAGTGATGGGCCAGCAATGGATTAGGGGCTCCCACCGTGGAGTGGAGTCAGGTATGTTGACCAACCCACTGGGGTTTGCCTGGGACTTTGCTGACTTCAACACCGAAAGTCCCGCCTCCCAAGAAACCCACTGGTCCCGGTGAACTGGGCCGTATGGTCACCATAGGATTCTGGTTTGGAAACATTCCCCACACCCAGGTATGGGGCTCTCAAAATCTCTGCCCAGCAGAACCACAGGGCTGCCATCCATGAGCGAGCACGATGCCGCCCTTCCCCTCTCCGAAAGCGGGGCTTCTTCCATCCACCCGGGGTCTGTCCCGCCGTGGTATTTTGTGTTGTGAGTTGAAGCTGATGTTCCCTTTTAGCTCCTAGGTCTCTGGATCGGAAGGATCTGTGTTCAGACGGGAGACGGAGGCTGTTCCCTGCATGTTCTGTGTGTGGACGCGAGAGGAGTGAACATGAATGGTGAGGCAGGTGGGCTGCTGGGTTACGGTCACCAACGTGAACTCCTCTTCTTGGACTTTCCTGCCTTACTCACAGCAGTCTCAGCCACGCGATGTTAGTAGCAGATGTTAGTAGCAGTGGGCCGGGCTGTGTCCAGCACCAATCTGAAGAGCACCACGTGGTCCTGCCACATTCTCTCTCCCTCGGCTGTGGGAGGGCCTGGATCCCAGGGTAGAGAAGATGCGTGGGGCAGAACCATAGCCGCCTGCCACCTACACAGAACACCATGTTTGGACGAACGGAGGCAAGATGGTGCATTTCCGGGTTCTTCATCCCCAACTTTTCCCGTGCGCACGAAAATGCAGCCAGCGCCCAGGGAGGGTGCAGACCAACTGGGCATGCACCAGGTGACGTCAATCCGAAGAGACTAAGATTTACCTGGTCGCACCTGCAGAACGCCCCCCGACACGCCCGTGCCCCGCCTATTGCCCTCCCACTCCTAGAAAAGCCACTCCGGACGGACGCCACGGGTGGACTTCCCAGGCCCACTCCTGTCGGGATGTCGGAACTGCAGGAACTCCGTTCGAGAGCCCCAACGGGGGGGACTCTGTCGGCCTCCTTTGCCGGAGGCCGATAGACCTCTCCCCCATACCTTAAGTGACCAAAAATAAACTTGCAGTTTTGCTTCTAGCCTTGCCTACCCGCTGGTTCTTTTGTGCCTGTCCTGGTGGTCTTAGAAAAACAAATCACACCAGCCAGAAAAAAACCTTGTGTTGGAAAAGAGATCGGTGGCATTGCTCAGTGATTCCAATCCTGAATTGCTGAACTTCTGGGGATGTGTGTCACGGCAGCAGAATCCAGCATAGCGACTAACACAGACCATGCCACTACCTTCTCCTGGAGACCCTCACTGACTTCAGGTTGACAAGCACAGGGACCTCCTGCCTCCCCTTGCACCAGTCCTGGCCTTGCAGGCACTGTCTATACCTTGACTCTGCTGCCCTGCACATGATCTTATCTGCCTCCTTTTCTATTGAAATATTTTAAGCAAGGGGAGAAACAAGGGTGGAGCAGCAACCAGAGGAGACCCTTGCCCAGGGGATGCCTGCCCGGGGTCTGTCCTGGGCAGGGAGCAGCACAGCCCTGGTGGCTTGGGTAATGTGGCAGGCCCCCTCCCCAGAAGTCCCCTGCACTGGCCACTCCAGGCGGCAATATTCTCTTTGCCTTAATGAATTCCCCTCAAGTCTCCAGTTAGAAGTTTCCTGCTCCAATCTTCAATATGCATCTTTTAAAATACTCTGCAAATTTGAGGGCCTCTCATGTATCATTTCAATCCTCCAGCTATTAGAGAAATTGGGGTATCATATAGATTACGGAAAAATTACTTTGGGCGGAGAAGGAGGTAGAAGATCAAACGCTTATCTGTACAAATAAATTCAGTGCGATCCACAATTAAGCAGCATTTGACATTTAAAAAATATTTGATCCATGTTTTGGCTTCCAGAGCTGCTTAAGGGAGCTGCGATGTGTAAATTACATTCAAATCAGGGTTAAATATAGTTCCCAGAGAAAGATTGTATGATTTAAATTGCCTAATTATTTGGGGGAAAAATCTGTTCTCCAATAATTAAGAGAATGAGGATGCTTGACTTATTGGGGAGAGAGATCAGAAGTGGCTATTCCCTTCTGGGAGACCAGGAGATGCTGCCGTGGGGAGGGGACGGTCACGCCCCTGGGGTGGGGGCGGGTGATAGAGACCTAGCACGCAGGCCCCAGGCAGGGGGAGGAAGCTGTCCTTATCTGGCCCCAGGTAGCCTGCTGGGGTCTGTGGCCAGGCAGGACACCCGGTGCTCAGGAACCAACCAGAAACCAACCAGAAACTGGCAGCCTGGGTGCTGAGCCAGAGGCCCGCAGCCGTGCCAGGCAGGGAGCGGGTGCCAGCTCTCTCTGGCAGGGCTGGCCGGCATATGGGAGCACCCAGGCTGGGGCCAGACGCCTCAGGAGGGGGATTTGGCAGCACCCAGAGTCAGCAATTAGTTAATTAGCTGATATGTCTTAAAAGTCAGTATGGGGAGGGATGTGGATGGCAACCTGCCTTCAGGAAAAATTCCAAACCCCAGCATCCCCTCCCTCCAGACCCAAGAGTGCCTGTGTTGTGGGGGTGGGGGGAAGGGGCCCCGGGGCAACAGACAGCACGGGCCCGGCTAGGCAGCCTCTGATCCCTGCTTGACATAAATGCACGTGAGGTGCGCAACCTGGGCCAGCGCAAAAGGGCCCTGAGCACCCCCCCGTATCATCTGTGAGATGGGGAGAATTGCCCACACCTTTCAGTCCATGCTGAGGATTAAATGTCAGCATAGACAGGAGTGCAGCGGTCGGAATCTGGAGGCAGACACCTGGCCCTGCGCCTCTGCTGTGTGACCTTGGACAGGTTACCTACCTCTCTGAACATCAGCTCTCAAGATAGTAAGAAGAGTGACCTCCCAGGCTGCTTGGGGAATTCATTGTAACACCATTCGTGAGACAGGTTGAGCCAGGTCAGTGGTCGGGGGTTCCTCACCCTGCAGATACTCACTGATGACCTGTGAAGGGCCTGGCGTCCATCCAGGTTCCAGGACTTCCACAAAGCGGTGGAGAAAGCTCCTGCTCACCTTCAAGTGCAGAATCCGGTCGTTCCCAAGGAAACGGGATCTTTGCAGAAAGCTGTTTGGCGCGTGATCTAGAACCACAGGTTCAGCAGGGGAGTGGGGGCTTGAGTCGGAAGAGGGGCTGCAGGCTGGAAGGCAAGGAGGAGCCGTTCCCAGGATGGGATAAGAGGGCTCCAATCCGAGGCCGGTGGGGGCGTTTGCTGTGTTCCCAGAACTGCAGGGGGTCACTGGGGCCTGGCAAATGACGGGAAGTCATGTGTGGGTTTTGAGCAGGGACCACTGTGGTGTGATCAGATTGAAGGGAATGGCACTGGCCGGGGAGCAAACGGGGCAGCGGGCTGGGGCCAGACGCGGTGGTCGCAGTGGACAAGTGCGCACGTGTGTGTACGAGTGTGCGTGCAAGTGTGCATGTGTGATCTGAATCAGTCTCCTGACTGCAGCCGCCCGCCACACACCTGCCTGCGAGATGGAGAAGGTGGGTCAGTGTGGTTGCTGACTTTTGGGGCTGGGGCCTACAGGGCTTGTGGAGGGGTTGGGTGGAGGGTGGGCATTGGGGAAGAAGCGTAGCTGCCTCATTCCTGCATCTTTGGCAGCAGCTCAGCGCCCCACGGGGCACACCCTGGGTGCCACAGCCCAGTGGTGGGCCCCGGGCCATGGGGGGGGTGCCCTGCAGGAAGCCCTGTACCCAGTGCTGTGAGCTGTGGATGAAGCACACCCAGGCCCTGGGCCCAGCGTGTAGGGCTGCCCCAGTCCAGCACACAGGCAACTCCTGAGGGCTGGGCCACCTCCACTCAGCACCAGGGATGGTGTGGAGGCTGGTCCTGGGCTAGTCTTGACTCCAGAACGCTTCAGGGGCCTGAGGTGACCTGAGGGTGTGCTAAAATTCCTAGGCCAACCTGCCCCCTCCAGGCAAAGCTGAAGGTCCTGCCTGTCCTGGACCCCAGACCGTGGAGACGAGCCGGGAAGAGAGGCTGTGGGTACGCAGAGCTCAGGTCTGGGGACGCTGACCACGGCGTCGGGTCCCTTCTCTGCAGGCCTGGGCAGGAAGGGAACCCTGCAGGCAGAGCATGGGAGGGAGAGGTTGGCCATCTCGGGCACGCTCAGGCCCACGGGAACGTTGGAGATCAGGGCTCCAGGGCCTCTGCTTGGCAGCTTCAGAGGAGCTGCAATAGCCTCTGACACAGAGGTGAGTGAGCTGCTGCCGCTGCCCCCTGCTCACAGCCTGCCCCTTGGGATGTTCACACCCAGCCACGGGCCCCAGGAACCATGTAAGGGGGTCTGAAACCTCTATCCCCACCCAGCAGAGCCACTCTCTAGCCCAGACTGAGCCCACCCGGTGAGTTTGCTCCCAGGTCCCTGCTGCTGCTGTGTGCCCCTGTGTCCTGAAGGACACAAACAGCTGAGTGGGGTGGGTCTACCTGCAATGCCCGGCTCCCTGCCATCTGCCGGAGTGAGGACATCTTCCCTGAGCCCCCAAACCCTCCCAGGAGGGCCTGAAAGGACAGCAGTTCTTGGGGGGATCCAGGAAGCCTCCCTGTCCCCGCTTCCCCACGGCTGATAGGCACATGGCTTGGACATCCTGCCCCTGCCCCTGGGGGCAGCGTGTGGAGCCTGCTGGGGGCTTCTGGGTAGGAGTGTGACTTTCATTGCCCGAGAATCCAAAGTGCAGGGCATGGAGGGAGGCGTCTCACAGCGCCAGCCCTCGCGGAGCCCCTGTGGCCACTACGGCCAGCGGGGGCCCTGGCCCCTTGCCTCTGCCTCAATGACAGATGACAGCGGTCCTTCAGGCTGGGACAGCTGCCCCTGCTCTGGTCATGGGGGGCTGACGGATGGCAGCCTGTGCTGGGGAACCCATGCCACGGCCTCCATGCTGTCGGCTGAGCCACACCAGCAGGGCCCAGGCTTCCTGAGGTCTTTAGATACCTTCTCTTGTCCCTGTCATCCATGGAGCCAGGCCTGGGTGGGGCACTTGCTTCCAAGAGATGCCCTGGAGCCGACTCTGCAACGTGCCCATTCTGTGTCTGGGGAATGAGAAACACTGACACAGGCCGCCTGGCTGCACGCAGCGAGGCCACTGAACGCCAAGGCCAGGCCTCCTGGGGGCGCCTGCGGTTCCTCTCCCAGCTCTTCCCTCAAATGGGCCATCGCCAAGGAGCTCAGGTGCTGGGGGCACTTCCTGGGGGCGATGAAATGAGGAAGAGGAAGAGGGCCGTGTGGCTGGGCCTCGGGGACTCCAGCTAGCCCGTCCCCATCTTTGCCTTCTGCCCTCGGGTGGGCCAGATCTATGCTCTGAGACCCACTTCGCCCCAAAGCATCTGAAACCCCATATGCCTAAGGCTCTCTGCTGGTGGAGGCCCCTCTTCTTCCCATCCCAGGGAGAAACCAGGAGCCCTGGCTGGTGCGGGTCATGTGTCCACTCTGGGATAACCCACTCGGGCCACAGGGCAGGATGCCAAGACCTGAGCCCCAGAACCGTGGGGCAGGAGCGGAGGCAGGCAGTCGAGGGTGGCATGCTGGGGTGGCTGTGCGGGGCCGTGAGCACACACACTGCACAGGCTCTCCACATCACCCAAGACACGGTGGTCATGCCTCCCTGTGCCAGCCCCGTTCCTCTATAATTCTGGGGCACACAGAGTGGCACTCCAGCATCTCCTCTGACCCTTCCTGTGCGTTCAGAACTGGAGTTGCTTGCTCTGGGCTTCCTGGCTCCTAGGAGAAGGTACAGGAGGTAACTTTGGCCTCTCTGCCCTCCGCAGCAC
Organism: Piliocolobus tephrosceles; assembly: GCF_002776525.5. Lineage (NCBI taxonomy): Eukaryota > Metazoa > Chordata > Mammalia > Primates > Cercopithecidae > Piliocolobus > Piliocolobus tephrosceles. The sequence goes on along the minus strand of NC_045439.1, from coordinate 1,593,257 downwards.
CCCTTGGCATTTGGACATGTGTGACAGAGAGAGAGAGAGAGAGAAGCGGGTGGGGCCGCCCCAGCCAGCTGGCGCAGGGTCACGTCTCTCTGTCAGAGCTCAGTGAGCGCTGCTGGTCTTGTAAAACCTGCGATGGTGATTGTATCCGGGCAGGAGTCCTTGACAGCGGCTGTTACACGCAGGAGCGGGAGTGGGCTTGGGTTTATGGGCTCCCGGTCCCCAGCTCCTCTCCAGAAAGGCCGGGGCTGAGCTCCTGCTGGGGCTTGGATGCGATGGAGCAGGGGGCTGGACTCGATAACCCCCGCCCCGAGAGCAGCCAGGGGACTGGCCTAGGAGCCACAGTCTGTGTGTTCCCGCCCAGGGGCTCAGGAAGGCCCCGGGAGCTGGCTCCCTCCGTGGGCGGGTGGCCATCCTTCAATCTGCGCTCCCGTGGCCCGGGTTCCGCCCTGCAGTGGTGTGGGGGTCGGCCCTGTGCCTGCTCCCAGGCTCCTAGAAGAGGAGACGGTGGGACACTGACCTTCTGGAATGCCAGGAAGGGAGGGAGCCCAGGATGGGCAGCTGAGGCCCCTGGCGTGGTCGGGCCAGTGCTGAGGCTGGGGGCAGAGAAACTGCTGCCCAAAAGGGTGGAGGGGGCATGGGTGGAGTGGGCGGGAGTGCTCTCTACTGGTCCAGAGAGGTTGACCATTGTGCCCGGGGTGGTCTGGCACACCTGTGGCTGTGCCCAGGTAGGAAGGCTGCTCCTGAACAGGACACATCACCAGACATCTGCCCTTCGACGGGCCTCTGCCTTGGAACAGTGGAGCTGTGACCTCCCTGCAGAGCTGGTGGGGGCAGAAGCAGCGCTGGGCACACCTGGCTGGGTGAGGGGAGCCAGGGTGGTGAATTATTTAGAGTCGCCAAAGGTGTTGAGCTAGAAGCTAATTAAACAAGCTCTCCGCAGAGCAGCGCTGTAAAAGAACCATAAAACTCCAATCTCATTTGTTCCACTCGGCTTGCACAGGTGCAGCACGCCCCATAAAAGGCGGCCAGCGCTGCACAGTCTGTGGGCAGCTTGCAAGTGTGCGGCCTCCAGCGGTGCTCTGCAGGGCCGTCCTGGCTGGCTAGGGCTGGGCCAGGCTGGAGAAAGCACTGGGCATGTGCTGGCAGCTGGGAGGCTGTGGCCCCCCAGGCAGCCCCTCGGTAGGGGCAGTTCTCACTCAGGGTGAAAGGAGACCTATTGTGGAAAGGTGAGGTGGCTCCGCTAGCCTGCAGGTGACCCAGGGCCCCCTTTGTGGTGCTGCTGTCCTGCTGCCTTGGGTCTTGGAAGGAGGCCTTCTGGTGCCCAAGCCACAGTGGACAAGGCTGCTTCACCCTTGAGTTGTCATGGGGCGGGAGCGAGAGGCTGGGCTTGCAGAGGAAGGAGAGGGGTTTCTTTGTACTGGGCTGAGAGAGGACTCTGGGGTGGCGCTGTGGGCCGGGGCGCTGCTGGCCTCTGCCGTGCACCTGCTGTGTGCGGCTCTGCACCAGGAGCCCAGACTGCAACAGGGGAGGGAACCTGCAATTCCCACACGCCTGCCATAGCTTGTCCAGCAGAGCTCAGCAGGGGGTCTGCCTCTTTGACACCTGAGGGAGGGGCGCAGGCAGGTGGGGAGGGGACTGGTGCTTCTAAAGCCCCCCACTCAGGCAGGGGGATGTGCCTTGGGGCTCAGGGTGAGGTGGGGGCTCAGAGCTTAGGCCCCTGTGAGGGGCTGACTAAGCTCCAGGCTTTGCTGCGAGGGGTTTGGGTGGGTGTGTTTAGGCAAATCCCTTTAGCATCGGGGGACTGGGGCTGCGTCCTCTACAGCAGACGCCGCATTGCCTCCAGGACCTCCCTCTGCCATGCCTCTGTTTCCTCGTTTCCACCGCTGTCACGGAGGCAGCGTGACTGGTCACTGAGGGCGCTCTCTGTGTGTTGGGCTCCCCGGTGGCTGGCAGAGACTCCGCATGCCCGGCAGGTTGCATTTTGCAGACAGAGCTCACTTGGTTCCTGGGACCTGTGAGTCCCTGCAGCGCTCCAGGGCGTCCACTCAGTTGAAGGATGGGATGGGACAGCTGGAGGTAAAGTGGGTACCGGGGTCATTGCTGCTACAGCCGGCTCTCTCCTCCTGGGTCTCTGACCTTCCAGAAGAACAGCTCTGCCCTGTGGGCCCCTCGGCACTCGCATGAAGCCTCTGGGGCCTGGACCATTCCCGTCCTATTGGGGGAGGATGCAGGGTGGAAAGCGCTCCCCCAGCAAGGATGAAGGAAAAGCTGGAGGCCGTGATTTGCCATTGTCCCTGTCACCTGGGTGTCCTGAGACCCCCCCTGGGGACCAGCCTTGGAGGGTCTAGCCTTAGCTGGACAGGCAGTGTCTGGCTGTCCTGGTTGATGGCCCGGCTCCTACCCTCATCAGCAGTTGGCTTTCATGAGGCTGCCATGCGCTGTGCGTACAGGGCAGGTCTGGTCACATCTGGAGTTTGCAGAGCCCAGCTGTGCCCCTCCTGGGCAGGACTAGGGGTCGCCTAGGCCTCTCTGTAGCTCTGGAGGCCAAGGCACGGCCTTGAGCAGTGGCCAGGGTCCTAGTGCTTAATTGGGATCTGCAGTCCAGCTTCGAGCCCCACACAGCAAGCCCAGGAGCCCGGGCTCTATCTGCAATGACAGGCAACAGGCAGACAGTGTGGGCACCCGGAGCGTGGGCGTGCGTGCTGTGATTTGTTGTTATCTCAGCACAAAACAGGCTGATTTCTCCAGCCCGGGTGGCCTGCCGTGTGGTGTGGGGCCAGGGGACGCCATCATGCGGCATGTCAGGCCTCTTTGTCTCCTGGTTGGAAGATGTTGATGTCTTCCAACCAGGAGACATCCTGGTTTGCTCGTTTGATCAAATTGTCCAGAACACAAAGGGGGAGATTGTGGCCAAAGCCACATTTGGTAAAACAATTCCTCATCCTGACAGCAGTCCCTGGAGAGCGGGCTGGTCCCGCTGGGTCCCCAGCACAGAGACCACTTGGAAATCTGGCTGGCAGGCAAGACCTGTAATTAGGGCGAGTGGGCTCAATGACCAGGAGCAGGACAAGGAGAGGCAGCCCACCAAGGAAGACGCCCTGAGACCTTACCCTGAGATTCAGGATTTGTGGCAAGCGTGGCCTGTCACGTGGGAGCCACCTGCAAGTTCACGGGCAGAGGAATGCGGATCTGCCATTCAGGCTCCTATAGCCAAACAGCCTGAGCAGGGGCTTATACATCGAGACTGACGTCTCCCAGGTCTGGAGACTGGAAGGGAAAGACCCTGGCAGGCGCCTTGTCTGTGAAGGCTGCTTTTGTTTTCCAGTTCAAGGATGGCTGTCTTCCGGCTGTGTCCTCACATGGAGGACGGGGTGACGGACCTCTCCAGGGTGTCTTTGTAAGGTCCTTAATCCCATTCCCGAGGGCTCCACCTCCATGACCCAATCAACTCCCAAAAGCCCTGCCTCCCGATTCCATCACGCTGGACCTGAGGTCTTCAACATGGAATTTGGGGGTGACTCAAACGTGGAGACCATAGCAACGTCTGCCCTGCAAACACAACACAGCAGATAAAAAGACGAGCTAGGTCCTCAGGGAAAGACGGGTGATGTCCATAGCATCTGGGGCCTTCTGGCCACGGTAAACATGGATTCAACATGCTGCTCCTTGACTCAATAGACATTGGGTCTTGCTGGTGGCACAGTTCCAGGTGGGTCTTCCTAGTTGAAGGCCCAGGGCCTTCCAGGGCTCTGCCACCATGTTGGGTCTCCCTTCCACCTGAGGAGGGTGGAGAATCCTGATGGGAGGTGGAAATGGCCACATGGAGCTGTGACGGGTGGGGAGGGTGGCCGGGTCATGTGGGCAGACGCAAAGGCAGCCTAGGTGCTGCGGGCAGTCAGCCCTGTCCTCAGCAGTGTGCACAGTCGCTGGGGAGAAAAGAGAAACCCCAGAGCGACGTGCGCCGTTCGATGCCTTCTACGGAAACACACGAAGCACAGCTGCGTTTCCATAGACACGAATGCATGAGGTGCACAGGGAATGTTCTGGAATGACACAACCACTAAGGGGAGAAGGGCTGTCACCTGGGGTGGCCACTTGGACCGAGGAAGGGGGAACAGGAGATTTCTGTGTCTATAAAGTTTGAATTTTCATTATATAAATTTATTCACAAATCGTTTACATAATTAAAGAAACAAACTGGAATACATTATAAGAGGGGTAGTGATAAGAGGAATGAATTCAGAAGTGAGGTGTTAACTGGGGGCATTGATCCAGCAGCCTGGCCATCTCCAGCTCTCCCCTTCAAGCCACCTCCCAGGCCCCCAGGCTGTCAGGGGCCCCAGGCCAGGCAGGTGATTGGAGCTTTCCAGTTCTGCCAGACTGAAGGGGTGGGCAGTGGGGAGCAGGTGCCTCTACCATCCCATGGTCCCAGCTCCTCAGGCACCATCCTCCACGGACAGCCCCTGCGACACCTCCCTGGGATATAGTCCTGCACTGTGGACTGGTGCTGGGGCCTGGCCAGGTGCGGAACACAGGTGATGGAGCCATATCCCCCTCTCTCCCGGGATTCATGTCTGCAATACAGAAGGGACACCCTTGGGAGCTTGGAGACTGCGGAGGCCCCTAGGCTCAGGTGAGTCCTGCCGGGCTGCGTTCCAGAGGGCAGACAGGAGGTGATGTGGGACTCAGGGCTCTGATGATAGCAGCTGCTGGAGAAAGAGTGGCATCGAAGTGGGACTGGGAGAAGGCTGGGTCCAGCTGCAATGCATGGATGGGTGAGGTGCTTGCTGGCTGGGAACCCCAGCCTGCGGGGGCTTTGGTGATGTCTTTGGGTGGAAATGTCTTGGGGGAGGTGGCCTGGGGCAGCTCAGAGGCTGGCTGTGTCTTCCTGGCCCTGTCGCCCTTAGCATGGGGTGTCCAGAATTGTTGCCTTGTGGACCAAGACAGCCTACAGCCCATGGCAGCTTCCAGAGCCAGAAGAACAGGAGTCATCTCTGAAGAGCCCTGGGCTACCTCTTTGCTGATCTCATTGGCCAGAACTTTCTGGCTCTCATGCTCACCCCAAGGCCAATCACTAGCAAGATAAAAAAGCAGCACACCTGCAGAGCCGAGACCAGCTGTACTCTGGGCAGGGGAGGGGCTGCCCCTTCCTTACCTGAACTCAATTCAATTTATTTTTATTTTTTAACATAAAGAAAAGGCAATGGGAATTCAGTGAGTGGACGACTAGCCACCTCTGTGGCTGCCTGCCATGTGAGCATGGGCCATGTTCTGTCTTTGGTCTCCTCTGTGAAGCGGGAATAAAAGCAGGGACTAGGTTCTGACCCCTCAGACTTCGCCCCTGAGCTTTCCACGTCTGCATCCATTTGCTCTTCACCCCTACCCTCAAGACTTTCAGGATTCCATCTGCAGATGAGGACTCAGAGGCCCCAGCTTATGGGGCTGAGCTGAGGGGCCAGAGGTCCAGCCCAGAGGCCACTGGCTCCCTGGAGCTCTGGGAGCTCCCGGCTCCCAGCAGTGCATGAACGTGCATGGGTGCGTGTGTGTGAATATGTGCATGTGTGCATGCCTATGTGAAGTGTGTACATGCATATATGTGAATGTGTGCATGTGTATGCATGTGTCAGGGACAAATACACATTAACGTGCGAGTGGCACGCCGTCCTCCCTCCATCATTCATTCACTGCCACATATGCATATGTGTGTGAATGTGTGCATGTGTGTGTGAATGTGTGTGTCAGGCATGTGTGCATGTCTGAGTGATTGTGGATGTCTGTGAATGTGTGTGTGCATGCATATATGAGTGCATGTGTGCATCTGTGTGTGTATGTCTCTGTGTGTGCATGCATATATGAGTGCGTGCATGCATATCTGTGTGTGTGTGCATGTCTGTGAATGTGTGTGTGCATATTTGCACATGTGTGCATGTCTGTGAAAGTGTGTGTGCATGCATAAATGAGTGCGTGTGTGCATATCTGTGTGTGTGTCTACAGGTCTATGAATGTGTGTGCATGCATATATGAGTGTGTGTACATATCTGTGTGTGAGTGCATACATGTCTGTGAAAGTGTGTGCACGCATATATGTGTGTGCATATCTGTGTATGTGAGTGTGTGCATATCTGTGAATGTGTGTGCATGCATATAGGAGTGCATGTGTGCATATCTGTGTGTGCATGTCTGTGAATGTGTGTGCATATTTGCGCGTGTGTGCATGTCTGTGAAAGCATGTGTGCATGCATATATGAGTGCGTGTGTGCATATCTGTGTGTGTCTACATGTCTGTGAATGTGTGTGTGCATGCATATAGGAGTGCATGTGTGCATATCTGTGTGAGTGTGTCTGCGTGTCTGTGAATGTGTGTGCATGCATATATGAGTATGTGTGTGCATATCTGTGTGTGTGTGCATGTCTGTGAATGTGTGTGCATGCATATATGAGTGTGTGTGCATATCTGTGTGTGTGCATGTCTGTGAATGTGTGTGTGCGTGCATATATGAGTGTGTGTGTGCATGTGCATGCACATGTGTGATGAGCCCAGCTACCAAGGCACCTGCTAAACACTGCACCTGCACCCTGGAAACCCTCCCACATGCCATCAGCCAGGGTCATGAGTCAGCATGAGTCAGCATGATGTGCCTGACGGCAGTGCTCCTAAGAGAAGCCTAAACAATTTTCATAGGAAATGCATCTAGGAGCTGCATTGTATAAATGCAACACTAATTACATAAAATTTCAAAAATACTGTGCACAAAGAAAAATAGTCTCCCCATTATCATATCCCCCATGTCACCTACCATAAACATGTTGATGTCAAAGGCTTTCGGGTTTTGTCTGTGCACATGTGCGTGTTATTAGGTCATTTTTTTCTCACCGGTTGAGACTGCCTTATCTACTGCTTTGTAAACCTGGAAGATTTTTATTGTGAATAGATACATGCCGTAACAATGCCTGATGCTTTTGTAGGGTTCTGTTATTTGGATGTGCCACTGGTGGTGACGGCTGGTCCCTGGGGGGCCTTTTGAGGTGCTTCCAAATCTCTGCGATGGTGACGTCACCTCTGCTGCCTCTCTAGCCACAAGTCCGGGCACCTCCCCTGCCTCCTCCTTCCTGCTGCTTCTTCTCAGCCTCCAGGCACATTCCTGCTGCAGGGCCTTTGCACATCCTGGGATTCTGCCGGGGCTGTGCCCTCCCCAGGTCTTCTCACAGCCTGTCTGTCACTCCTCTGGGGCCTCTGCTCCATTGCTTCTGGTCTGATGATGGCTTCCAAGTCAGTCCTCTGGAGTGGCACATTCGGGCCACATGACACGCCGGCCTACACTGTCCCCAGGGACAGTGGCCACTTGCTCTCCTGCCCCCTCTCCTCCCATGCCCACCTCCCAACCCTGGCCAGCATTTGAAATCTCCAGTTTTTGAGTCTTTTTCACCCCCATGGCCAGCTTGGTGAGAAATGGCTTCTCATTGTTGGAGCGTGTCTGGCTATACGTGATTGCACGTTTTCGTGCCTCTTGTCACTTGCCCTTGTTTTATGAATTGCTACTTTGACCTTTTTGCTCATTTGTCTATCCAGTGCCCATCTCTTCCCAATGAGTCCTGTGTTCTCCGTGTAGGTCGCTGGGGTGAGAACAGGAGCTTCTGCTCCCCGCGCTGAGTCTAGCGTTCAGGGTGGAGTGACATCTGAATGGCCATCAGCATGCAGTGGGGGCTGGCGCTCCTCGAGGCCAGCAGGGTTTGGGGGTTGTCAGGGCTATGTGCCACCAGGGCTTGGGAGGTCCCCAGGTGTGGCGTTTGCCATGCAGGTGTCCCCTGTGCCACAGCCCCTGTTCCCTGCGACCTTCCCCTGATCCTGCTTCTCAGGTGAAATGTGGCCTGGGAGCTCCTGGTTATGTGGAAGACAACAGCTGTGGAGGCCTCCCCATGACCTCGGGGGCCACCGTGGAGAAGGGCTCACTGGGTGCAGACAGGGGCAGATGGCCTGGGGGTCGCGAGCCATGACATCTGTCCTCTGTTCAGCCGGGAGGGTGCCGTCATTGGAAACAGCAGGCACAGGAAGGAGGGACCTTGTGTGGCAGCAGGTGGAGGGGTCTGCGTGTGTCCCTCCCTGCCATGGCAACCTGTTTGCCCCCGTCCACCCTGCCTTCAAGTGCCAGAGGGTATGGGGACAGCAAGGGCCGCAGTGGCAGCGAGGATCCTGCAGACGTTGCCCTGCAATGCCCTGGAGATCTGTAGACCTGGGGCCCCACTTGCAGAAGCCAGGCCTGTGCGTCAGGTTTCGGGGCTCCTCAGCCCGCTCCCATGCCATTACTGAGGCTGGTAACTGTGCCTCCTTCAGGGGTCCCTGGGGCGGCTGCTCACTCCTGGCTGTGCAAACACCCCTTCTTTCTGAAAGCCACCGGCCTCCTCTGTCTTGCTAATAGCCCTGTTCTTTTAATGAAGGATAATCAGTGTTTACTCAGAGCCATCACAAACAGCTCCTGATGCTTGGTTTCATTATGCATGCAGGCTTTGTGCGAAGCTGCTTCCAGCTGCCTGTGTGGCCTGCTGCAGGGGACGTCCGGCTGGAGGTCCCACCATCCTCTCGCCATGGCCCAGCACCCTCCAGGCCTCGCTGCTGGCCCCTGGGGCAGCTTCAGGGCGCTAGGGTGGTGACAGCATCTCGAGAGCCTGCCTGGGCAGACCTCCTCCTGTCAGCTCCTCCTCTGTCTAAAGCGCCCTGCTTGCTGGGAGGGGCAGCACCTGCCTAGCTGGACAATGTCCAGGACACAGGAAGCACCCGATAAATTACAGCCAATAAAATGTCTAGTAATGGCTGCTAGCATGTCTGCAAGCCGGCTGCGTTCTGGGTACTGTACTGGACACCTCATGTGTGTGTCAGGGGCAAATACGCATTAAAGTGCGAGTGGCACAGCTGTCCCTCCCCACCTCTGCCCCCGCCACCTCCATCCTGCTCCACCTCCGCCCCTCACTGCCCCCCGACCTCCCCGTCCCTGCCATCAGTGGGGGCTCTTGCTGCTGCTCAGCTCTATGGCCTTTGATAGAATCCAGCGGATGGTGGGTTTTGGAGCAGAAGATGCCCAAGAAGAGGAGGAAAGGCACACAGGTGTGGGTTGGGGAGGGAGGGAGGTTGCAGTGGCAACGGGAGAGGTGGGGCAGGTGAGAAAGGAAGGTGGGGGGGAGGGCACTTTGCGGAGACAGAGGTCACTGAGGGCCTTTGGGCTCCTGCCTGGGGCCAGGCCCTGCAGTGCCTCCCAGAGCAGCCCTAACCAAGAGAGTTCACTGGAAATCAAGACAGGCCCCCCGCCCCTTACTCCTGCCAATTTAGAGTTAGATCTGTACTTGTTTCTGGAAGTTTCTTATGTGAGGGATTGGCCGAAGGTACATGTCTGGATCTCACCCTCACCCAGTGACCATTCCACCTTGGCCAGAAGGCACTGATGTCCTGGGTCGAGGGCCTGAGCGAGGGCATGGGAGTGCCCACCCCACCCTCTGCAGCCTCCTCTTTCCCACAGCCTCTCTGTCCTCCAGTATCCAGAGGCCCTGAGCTGGTCACCCCATTGTCACTTTGTGACACCAAAGCCCTGGGCCAGCCTTGCCACCAGCGTTTTGGCTCCTGTGTGTTGGGGCAGGGTCCCACGGAGCTCCTGGGGTGGCTGTTTGGAGTGGGCACATGGCACACGGGCACGATGTCTCTGGTCATCTGTTCCACGTGTCCACAACGCTGATGAGCTTTAAGAGATCACATTTCTGTGTTTCTGAGACCTGCCTTGTAAGGGGTCTTGCTGGGGCGGGGAGAGGGGCTCTGCTGGGACGGGGGGCAGGGGCGTGGGAATGGGGGTGTCGGCTGCTGGGCATGGAGCAGAGTCCCTCAGACGTGCTGCCCTCTTCTCCCCGTGACTCGCCGCCTCTTTCTGAAAGTGGGTTTTGTTCTTCGCAGCATCTGTGGTTTCTGATGGATTCTAAAACATTTAATAAATATTTGGCTTCCATTTTCAGAATGTTCTGTGCTCTTTTTAGGTTTCCTTATGGAAAGAGACTGAGATATTCTTATTTCAACTCCCAGGAGCCCACGAGTGTCTTTTACTTCCTCCCACTCTCACCCCTGACTGCCCGGTTTGTCCTGGTTTGGAGGTGAAGGTTCTGGCCCGGAGCTGCAGAATCAGTTCCCCAGCACTTGCAGGAGTAGGCCAGGGGGCTGCAGGGGCCTGGGGGCTGCAGGGGCCAGGGGCTGGAGGGGGCCGGGGCCTGGAGGGGCCAGGGGGCTGCAGGGGCCAGGGGGCTGGAGGGGCCAGGGGGCTGCAGGGGCCAGGGCGTTTCAGGGGCCATCTGCTGTTGGCCTTTTCCCTTGAAAATAAGCCAGTGCTTCATTTCCATTCTTGTAGCTGAAAGTGAGCTGGCCGTGGGCCTCAGGGCGCTGGCTGGGGTGTGAGGGGACTCCACGCTTCTGCGCTTCTGCGGGGACTCCAGCCAAGCCTCACCCATCCCCAGAGCTCTCCTTTGTCCCTGTGGGGCCCAGGGCAAGTCAGAGTCCAAAGGAGATTGTCTTGGGAAGTGCAGACTTGGGAGGTGGGCTGGGATGAACCCCGGGGGTGGGGCAAGGCCAGGCAGAGGTGAGTGCAGAGATCAGAGGAGGGAGGGGGCAGCCAGGAAGGGGCCCTGGGCAGGATGGAGGCTGTCCACAGCAGCAGCCTGGTTGACAGCTGGGCCCTGCCCTCAAGCCTCCTCCTCCAAGGCAGGACAGAGCAGTGGTTAGGAGCGCCCCATCCTCCAGAGCAACGGCAACCCCTGTTCTGCGAGCCGAGAGCACCAGGGAGCTTCTTCCCGCTGCCTGACCCGGGTGAGTGTCTGAGAGCGGCTGGGCAGCCTGGCTGGTCACCAGAGTGCGGTCATTGTCATCTGCATCCCAGGGTGAGGAAGGACCGGAGGGCTGCCTCCCACCCGTGCTCCCTGTCCTGAGGCCGTCGGCTGTGAGGGAGGATTGTCGCTCAGCAAACTCTTTACTCATCCACTGTCCCCATTGATGGGGGGCTTGGCCACCGGGCTCGATTTAGCCAGAAGTGGCCATGTGCCAGCTCCCAGCTGAGGCCTCTGGTGACCCTCCTGCGAAGATCCTGCTTTGGGGGCTGCAGTCACAGGGAGGAGGCTGGACTCAGCCCTTGTCCTCCATGCAGATGCAATGAGTCTACTCCTCCTGCTGGTGGAAAATGCAGGTAGGCAGGTGAGCCACCAGCCCTGGGGGCTCAGTCAAAATCCTGAGGACCCCCAAAGGGCAGAGCCGATGGGGGCTTCTGACCAGGGTGCCTAGAATGGTTGGCTCTGGGGGACACAGGCTAATTGCGGGGGAGCCGGTGAAGGTGGGTGAAGCAGCTGTGGGTTTGGGGCAGAGGGAGAGGCATTGTGAGGGTTAATTCTATGTGTCCACGTGACTGCAGACATTTGGTGAATCCCGATTTGGGGTGTGTCTGTGCCGGTATTTCTAGATGAGTTTCACACTGGAATCCGTAGACTGAGCACGGCAGATGTCCCTCCCCGATGCGGGTGGGCCTCGCCCAATCAGATGAAGGCCTGCTGAGGAAACGGGGTGCCTTCCAGCCGGGAGGGCGGCTTCTTTCCTGCTTTCAGACTTGAGCTGGAACATCGGCTCTTCCCCGGTGTTGAGTCTGCTGGCGTCCGGCCTGATTTGCGACCGTCAGCTCTCCCAGGGCTCCAGCTTCCTGACCCGGTGCAGGTCTGTGGACTCAGCCTCCATCATTGCACGAGCTCATTCGTTGTGATAAAACTCTCTCTCCATGACCTGTTGATTCTGAGTCTCTGGAAAGGGAAGTACAGCAGCAGCGGGTGACAGACACCAGGGTCCTCATTGGCACCAAGGATTGTCCCCGACCGGAATGCGGAGTCTGTGCCGAAGGAAGTGACTCCCCAGCTTCCTGCCCTGCCTGTGGTGGGGATGGGTTCGGGGAAAATGCCCAGTTCTGAGCTGGACTCTGAGTGAGAGCTGCCCTGGTTAGTGGGGGCCCTCTGCTGGGCAGTGGCCGGAGGGAGACAGGGTGCCAGGCCGGGAGAAATGTTTGGAAAGCATCAGTGCCAACTTCCTGGGCACGGTGCAGGTGTGGAGAGAGCTGTCCCTAGCCCGAGAGGATGCTGGGTTGGGCTTATCTCTACTCCGAATCGAGAGAACTCACCACCCCCAGAGCTGGACTGGCTGCCTGGGAGGCCACCTCACCAGAAGAGAGGAGGAGCCGAGGCCTGTTGCTCGGGGTTGGGGATGGCAAGGAGGAGGACACAGAGAGGCCCTTCCAGGCCTCTGTCATCATGGCTCATTTCTGGAGTCCCAGAGCCGGGCAGAGCCAGGCTTAGCACAGCAAGGATGATGGCCCGAGTGGAGGCACGGGCAGGGAGAGCGGGGACAGACGCAGCCCCAGCCAGGCTGGACCCCAGGGATGGTGCAGGGTGCACACCGCTTGCCCCACTCGCAGCCTGCGCTCAGCAGCTCCCTGGACGGCAGCCTGGCAGGAGGCTGTTCCGACTGGTGTCACAAATGTATTTACAGCTATTGACAGACTGAACGTGGCCTATTGATCCGCGCCTGAGCTTGGCCAGGCGGCGTGTGCACTCGGCCAGGGCAGCCCTGCGTGATGAATGGGCAGCTCACAGCCCACGCTCTCCGACAGGTGATTGTTTCAGTGAAGATGAGAAACGATGACCAGGGCTGAGGCTGATGATTGAGGAAGATTTCCAGCGACTGCGCGGGTCGTTTGGTGTGCTAATAGCCAGGGTCTCCTAGAGCGAGGCATGCTGCCTGACTAGGCCACCACGATGTCTGCAAAGACGCTGTCCCGGCGTGGGGACCTGGGCGGGGGCACAGGCCGTGCGGATGTTGCTGCCCCTTTCCCTGGCTGGGGTAGGCTGCCAAGGGGGGCCAGGTGGGGTTCACTCTTTCTGGCTTCTAAGGGGGCTCCAGACCCTCGATGGGCCTGGGGAAATGAGGGGTTTGTGTGGACAGCCCCATGGGAGAGGGGCTATTCCCAGCCCTGGTGCCCACCTGCCCAGGCCTCCCTGGGACTCTGGGCCCAGCCTCGTCACTGCTCTCTTCTCTTCTAAGATGAAAAGAGGATTCCTGCAAGTGGAGACGAATCCTCAGGCCCCTGAGCTGCAGGTGGTGAACAAGGAGCTGAGGGCCTGCTGGTTCCAGGGAGAGACCAGGAACCTCCTCAGCTTCCTGGCTTCCTTCCTGGCCCAGGCCCCCTGTTCCTGTGGCCCTAGGCGGGGCTGAGGTCCCAGATGAGCCTCTGCCAGGCCCTTGCCCTGTGCAGGGCCCGGGGCTGCAGGTTCTGCCAGCTTAGCCTGGGGCCCGAGGGTCCATCTCATATTTAAAGGACTCAGAAGGCCCTGGGAGGGTGTTGGCAGGGAGTAGCCTCGGTGTTGATTCCCGATGGCCCCTGAGCCGGGTTCAGGAGCACAGAGGGATGTGGGTGCCAACTCTCCCGAGCTTGAAGCTCACTCTTGGGGGTTGAGACGTCGCCAGGAAGGGGTTAAAGCAGGAAGCATCTTGCAGGGCTGTTAGGAAAATGATATTCTGCTGTTTGACGTCATTTTAATTCCATTTCAAGGGCATTTAATCTTATTTGTCCGATGACTAATCCCCGGCCTTGAGTGAATTAACGTGCTGCCCCTTCTCTGAGGGCAAGCCGGACCCTTTTGGTGGAGACCTTGCGTCACCGCGTCCCACCTCTTGCTTGGCTTGGCGGGCAGGGCTCCTGGCCAGAGGCGGGGGCAGCCATGGGGTGGGGGCTGTGGTGAGGACCTGACCCCTGGGTGAGGACGAACGACTCGGCATCTCCTTAGCCCTGGAACTTTCCAGAAGCGTGCCTGCCTGCTGTTTCTCCTTTGCGCCGGTGGGCAGAACACGCCCATTTCCCAGGCCCAGGACCAAAACTCCAGGACTGGATGCTTCGAGGCAGGTGCAGGAACACAGGTGGCCGAGCAGGGAGCAGTGGGAGCCAGCTGCTGCATGTCCAGGGCTGGTCCGCCCAGGCCATCCAGCAGGGGCCTCAGCCGGGGCTGCAGGGGCCATGACAGACGCCTCAGGTGCTGGCATGCAGGAAGGAGTCACCAGACTTCTCCACCCGGTTGGAGAGGGCCACAGAGAAACTGGAAACGGAGGCACAGCCGGGCAGGGGCTTGCTAGATGCATTTTTCAGAAGGGCTTGATCTTGTCCCTGGATTTTCTCTATGATTCCATCTTGACTTTCAGCCTCATGGGGCTGGGACCCCCTCCCCTACCGCCACCCCTGCTTTGCCTTCAGTGGCCACAGGAGAAGAGGACCCATCTGCTGGGTGGGCAAGCTGAACTGTCACAGCCCCCATGCCATCCCACGCCCCCTCTTACTCAGGCCACAGCCATGCACAGGAGACACCAGGTCCTGTCTGCCTTGCAGAGTCAAAGGAAAAACTTTCTAATTGTAATTTCAGGCCTTGGGGAGCCTCCAGGAAGAGGAGAGGGGGCCGGGGAGGCTCTGGTGGATGTGCATGGAGTCTCGCCGTGTGGACAGCCCTATGACTGGTGAATATTTCAGTCCTCACAGTGCGTGAGGCCAAGTGGTGGCTCCTGGGGACCAGAGATGATTCTGGCTCAGCTCTTCGGCAGCAGCTCTGACCTGCCTCTGCTCAGTGGGCTCCCTCCTGTCACCCCACAGGGCTGGGTGAAGCTTCTGCTTGGACCGTCCTGATCCCCAGCCTGACCGTTGTGGGGCGATGGGTCCTTCCCTCAATCCAGGCTCCCCAGGCTTTAGGGACCCGGAGGCCTGGGATGCAGGAGCAGGTGGGGTCACAGCCCTAGGAGACGAGATGTTCTGGCTACCTTCTTCCCCCTGCCCCTGCATCTGCTTTCACCTTTGCCGGTACCTCTGAGCTTTAAGGAACTTCTGCTAAGTGCTTTTATCACTCCTGGCCTGGACCTGGCTGAGCTTTTGGGTCTTCTGGGAGTGGACACGTCCTGTGAGTACCCCAGAGTATGATTTGCATGGAAGAGGTCTGTGTGGACCACGGGGGGCTGCAGCGGCTGCAACCTGGGCAGCCTGGGCTTGTGGGAACTGCAGCAGCTCCTGGGGCTCCCCAGGTGGCCTGGCAGGGACTGGAGGAATAGGAGGGGCTCAAGATGCTTTTCCCGCCAGAATGAGCTTCCTAACACCTGGACAAGCAGGCGGCTCAGAGGTCCACCTGGTGACTGAAGGACAGTGTGGCCTGGAAGTTGGAGATGTTGGAACATCTGGGTTAATCAGAATGACCCTACAAGCACGGCCGTTGTAGCTGGCATTGGGGTTGACCCCAGCATCCATTGTGCCCAGGTGTTGCCCTGAGCCTGTCATCATGGCACCCACTTCCTTGCCATGGGCTTGGGGTGGCAAGGTGTGAACCAGTCAGGCAGGCTTGCCCACCCACTGCGGGCTGCATGGGAGCAAGGAAGGTCATACTTCATGGTGGTTGGTAGCCACCATCTGCTCAGAATGGCCCCTACCTGACACAGAAGGCAGTACCAAGAGTGGTACTTCATCTGTCCATCCACCAATCCATCCGTCCAATCATGCATCCATCCACCCATCCATCCGTTTACCCATTTATCCATCCATTTACCCATCTGCCCACCTACCATTCTATCCATCCATCCATCCATCCATCCATCCATCCATCCATCCATCCATCCATCCATCCATCCATCCTAACTATCTACCTAACCATCCATCCATCCATCCATCCATCCATCCATCCATCCATCCATCTACTTATCCATCCGTCCATCCATCCATCCATCTAACTATCCACCTATCCGTCCGTCCATCCATCCATCCATCCATCCATCCATCCATCCATCCATCCATCCACCCATTCCATCCATCCAACATTTACTTGGATCCTGCTGTATCTCTGGACTCAGACTGAGTGACAGTTCTCTGCACATAGCGTCCTGGATTGTGACAGAGGGAAGTTCTGGAGTGGGGATAGGGCAGGCCGTGGCAACTCAGAGGAAGCCCCTGGTCCTAGCCAGGTAACAATAAAACAATAATTTTTTTTCCCAAAAAAAGCCACCTATGAAATGTGTTATTAAACCCAATTTAATACAAATGATTTGAAAGTCCTTGCATGTGAGTAAATTTATAAACTAAACGATTATCCTTTGCCAGATCCCTAGTTTGGTTCTGGAAAGTAGAGTCTGTGCAACTCGAGGAATTTCTTAAAAGTTTCCTTAGAAGTTCCAACAACAGGAACTGGGTCCCCAGAGGCAGCTAGAAACAGGACAGGTGAGGACTCCACACTAATAATAATTTTTATTTTAAAAGGTGTGGATATATGGGTACCATAGGCATGGAGATTTGTTTTGCCAAATAGTGAAGCAAAAAGTCTGAGCATGCTGAGCTGCTCTGTTTGCTTTCAGCTGTGTGGCTCTGGCAGGCAACGTGACCTCTCTGAACCTTGGCTTTCTCCTGGGCAAATGGGGATGCTGGTTCCAGCCTGTGGGTGGCTGTACTCAACAGGCATTGCTTGCATCCTACTGTGGGGCCACTCCGCAGGTAGGTGTTGCAGGAGAGGGACTGAGACGCATCACCCCAGGTGGCCGCGGGCAGAGGGCGCTACCCTAGTGTCCCTTGCGTGGCCTGGTCTGTCCCAGCTACTGGCTGGCCCCGGTGGAGGAGGGCAGGGCGGGTTCTCTGCTTTGAGCTGGCTCTGCTGTTATTGGGTTATCTCATTTGCAAACAATAAATGTCATGAGCAGGAGACCCTTGTCAGCCTCCCCTTCCAGGATGCAAATGTAGCCTTTATCCGCCTCTGCCCTTTATTAAAACAATCTCGGAGCCGGCGGACAAACAAGACAATTAACTGTGAATGATGTCATCTCCTTCTACCTTCTGTAATGAGGCCCAGGCCCTGGCAAGGGCAGTGGCGGAAGCTGGGAGAGGCTGAATCTGATTAAAATGTGATCAAGAGGCAATGCTGACCTTTCACTTTCAGCCACTGACCCAGTGCCCGAGAGCTGGTGCGACAGCTGGGACAACGGTGCTGATTTTACAGCGATTACCTTTAACCGGTGGATATCGGCTGTCCCCTGTGAGAAGGCACCAGTGGACATCAGTCCCCAGACCCGTGGGGTGCGCCAGGCAGGGGCCTGGTGGTGGCCGAGTCATGACACATCTCCTGGGGAGGGCACCCACCGAGTGCCACTGCCACCGTGACTGATATTACTGCTGCCATGACTACCACTGCTGTGTCACCACTACCACCACTGCTGCTACCATTACCAACACCACCACCATGACTGCTATTACTACTACCATGACTACCACTGCTGTGTCACCACTACCACCACTGCTGCTACCATTACCAACACCACCACCATGACTGGTACTATAATGACCACCACTGCTGTATTACCACTACCACCACCGCTACTATTACTATTACCATCACCATAATGACTACTACTGCTACAATGATGGCCACCACTGCTCTGTTGCTGCCACCGCCACCACCACAGCTACCATTACTACCACCACTATCACCACTATTACTATCACTGCCACCATGACTGCTACTACTACTATGATGACCACCACTGCTGTATCACTGCCACCACCACCATCACCACTGCTACTATATTTTTGTGATTTTTTGAGATGGAGTATCACTGTGTCACCAGGCTGGAGTACAGTGGCATGATCTCAGTTCACTGCAACCTCCGTCTCCCGGGTTCAAGGGATTCTCCTGCCTCAGCCTCCTGAATAACTGGAATTACAGGTGTGTGCCACCATGCCCGGCTAATTTTTGTATTTTTAGTAGGGGCGGGGTTTCACCATGTTGGCCAGGCTGGTCTCGAACTCTTGACTTTGTGATCCACTCACCTCAGCCTCCTAAAGTGCTGGGATTACAGGCATGAGACCACTGCTACCATTACTATCACCACCACCATGACTACTACTACTACTACTACTGTGATGACCACCACTGCTCTATTATAACAACTACCACCACTGCATCTGTAACTACCATTATTACTGCTGCCACTGCTACTACTATGACTACCATTACCATGCTCACCACCGCCTCCATTAATACCACTACTGCTATCACTTCTGCCACTATTACCACCAGTACTGCTGTTACTGCTGCTGCTACTACCACTGTCACCACCGCGTCCACCACCCCTCCTACTTCTACCAGCAATTCTATCACTAGTGCCACTGCTATTACTATCAGCTGCCTGCACCCTCACTGCTACTGTTACTGCTGCTGCTGGTAACAGCGTACACACTAACCACATGGACGACCTGCCGGGACTTCCTAAGCACATGGTACTCCAGCTACGTCATTTCCTGGACTCATGACGGTGCTGTGATGAGATGGCGGCCACATCTCTATTTCACACAGGGAAAGCTGCACCAGGCCCCTCAGGGGATCTGCATCAGGCCTCATGGGCGGGGAAGGGGAGCTGAGCCAGAGCTGCTCCACCTGGTGCCAGGCCTGTGCCCGTTCCAGGGCAACCGATGCCTCAGAGTCCTGGTCCCAGACCAGAGAGCCTCCCCACCCTGGAGTGAGGTGCCTGCGAGGACCGGCTCCATTCTCAAGCCCAGCTTTGGACCTGCGTGGGCTGCCTGGTGGGCCTCATTCTCTCTGCAGTGGGAGAAATGTACAGTCAAACCTGAGCAAACTTCTAAACCTCCAAACACACCACGACATTCACAGCCTCATTTTCTACCCCGAAGAGCCTGGCTCTGTGAGACAGGCCCAGCTGCTGTGTCCGCGGCCGCCTGCCTGGACTGGGATTGGCTGCTGCTGACACACATGTGCTGTGTGTGAGTGTGCATGTGTGCGCCACGGCTGTGCAGGCAGGAGGGTGGGCACGGACCCCTGGGGGGTTCTGTTTCCTGGGGACAGACAGCACCCGGGCTCTGTGGGATGCTGCGTGGAGCGGGAGGCAGGCGGTGTGTGTTCACTGGGGTGGAATTCTTCCCTCCCCACCTGCTTTTCTTCCTGAGACTCACCCGGATTGAGAGCTGACACTCTGCAGCCCTGGGTGGCCCCAGCAGCACCCCAGCCCAGCGTCAGCCTGCGGGAGAGTTGTGGTTAACAGTACAAACCCAAATGGGTTCAAATCCCAGCTCTGCCTCCCATGAGCTGTGTGACCTTGGGCAGCTGACTTAAACTTTCTGAGCTTCTGTTTGCTCATCCGTAAAAATGGGGCAAAGGGCAGGATCTCCTTCATGAGGTTGGTGTGAGGGTGATATGCACTAAGCATAGCTAGCACCCAGCAAATGTTTATATTATTATTACATTATCACAGAAAAATGCACCGGAATTTAAACAACGCTGACAATAAGTACGCAGTCAGTTATGATTTCCCAGAGGTCCGGAAGCACTCCAGGACACAGAGAGGCACAGATGTGCCCCTGTCAGGTGCTGCTAGTGAGGAAGCCGCTGCTGGTCTCCGGAAGCTTTTGCATCCCCAGGAGTGCTGTCTGCCTGGCCTCCCCATTCCTGCAGTCCCGGTTGTCGTCCATGCGGGCCAGGCCATGAGCCCTCAGGCAGGCTGTGCTTCAACCCATCCCCTGCACCAACAGCAGCCTGCTCATCTCCCAGCTCAGCTCAGCCCAAGAGCAGAAAGCGAATGTGCTGGAAGCTGGCTCAGGAAGATGAGCGTTCACGGGCTGGCTGCATGCCCTGGGCTGGGCAGCTCTCAGTGGGAGCCACATGGGGTTGAGGATTGGAGGAGGCTCTGCAGGCCCAGGGGCCTCGGGCTTTCGAGCTGAGGCTCTGGAACATCCTTCCTCATGCGCCCCCATACAGGGACTGACACTGATTTACAAGAATGCCGTTCTGAAATTTCACATCACACTTCCACTGTGGCCCCAGAGAGCAAGCCCGGCCCAGCCCCAGACAGGCAGGCAGCGGGCTCATCATCCAGCACCCTGGAGAGAGCAGGAACTAGTGCTGTGGTCCAAGTGCGTTTGTTGGACTCTAAGTGGGGAGTGGGAGATCTTTCTGGAGACCCTTCCCTGGTGTATCAGTTTGCCTGGGCTGCCATAACAAAGACCATAAACTTGGTGGCTTAAAACAACAGAGATGGTGTTCTCCCACAGGTCTGGGGGCCCAAAGTCCACCATCGAGGTATGGGCAGGGTTGGTTTCACATAGGAATTTTGGGGGGCCACAGTTTGACCCAGAACCCCTGGAGAGGAAGCCTAGAACCCACAGGGGGTTAGCCCTGAAGGCAGGTAGAGTAGTGGGAGGTGTCCCCTCCGGATTCTGCTGAGCCCTGGGAGAGGATGGCCCCAAGTGGAGCTGGTGGCAACTGGCTGTCCCCTGCTAAGGTTCCTCTGCTGGAGGCCATGGTGGCTGAGTCATCGCAGCTCCTCAGGCCAGTCTCCCTGGACGTGGAGGGTGCTCAGGATGTGTGGCTGGATGCACCAAGGAATGAATGAGCGCCTTACGGGAAACACAGGGAGATGAGCGGAGACCCCCTGGTCTGGGCAAGTTACCTGGGTCTGGCCAGCGTGCGCTGGTGTGGGAACTCAGCTGGCCACCCCCGACAGCCTTCTGAGCTTGGACCCCTTACCAGGTGCCCCAGCTTCCCAGCCTCCAGCCCCACCCTGCCTCGGGGATCCTGTCCAAGATCTGCTTTGCCCAGAAGTGAAGGAGAAGCCCGTCCTCTTCCCCCTCAGGTTGGGGAAGAGCTCACAGCCCAGGTCACACCACAGAAATCCCCTCCTCATCTGTCCCTCTACCCACCTTTCCACGCTGTCCGTGGGACCAGGGGCTAAGCCGTCAGCGACCATGGACCTTGGACCCCGAGCCACTTTCTGCGCTATGATCTCTCCCAACTGCATCATCGTCCTCTTCTTCCCGTGTCCCCAGTGCAGCCCGGAGGCCTGTCCTGCGAGACCCCTGAGGAGAGACCCCTGCAGGGACACTCACTGTGACAATGTTGAATTTACCTGAAGGTTAAGAAACCTTCTCTTCTGGTGTTCCGGAAAACAGCTTATAGCAGAGGGGAGCCCCCTTGCTCGTAAGACTGGAAAACATTCCCAGATGCTCCTTGTTTCCAGGCCCAGGCCAGACACACACCCTCCGAGTTCTTGTGTGGCCTCACAAGTGATTGGCTGCTCAACCGGAAGGAAAGTCTTGTTACTCAGCCTCGGTTCAGCTCCCTATCCCCGCCATGAACCTTGGCCGCCCTCACTCGAGCCAGCAGATGCCCTCCTGAGAACAGGTGCCCCAGGGCCAACCACACTTGCCTCTGACCTCTCTGTCTTGCAGACTGTCCCTGCTTCCCCATGCCACATCCTCCCAGCTGTGGACGCCTCTCTCTAAAGGAGAAGCTCTTTCGCCTTACCCTGGAGAAGCTTGCAGCCCTTTGATGAGGCAAGGGCATTCTCCCACTGGACTGCCCTTCCCTGTGGCAACAGCCCCCTCCCCGCCCCCTTGCAGTAACCCTCTTGAGTAAATGTCTCTCCTCACCAGTCTGCCTCTGTCCTTTCTCTGATAATGCAGAGGAGACAGAGGAGGCCAGGTGCAGTCTGACTCGGGGGTGGCTGCAAGGTTGGCAGGGGTTTCAGTGATCCCTGTACTAGTGTTTTCCAGAAAATGCCAAAAGAGCCTGTGTGTGTGCGTGTGTGTGCATATGTGTATGCTTGTGTGTGTATGCATGTGTTTACACATGTGTGTGCACACGTGTGTGTGTGTGGATGTGTGTTTATTATAAAGGATTGGCTCATGTGGTTGTGGAGGCTGGAAAATCCCTGGATGTGCCGTTGCCAAGCTGGAGACCCAGGAGCGCCGATGCTGCGAGTTCCAGGGAGAAGACAGATGACCCAGTTCGGCAGTCAGCAGAGAGCCAGTTCTCCCTCGCTTCACCTTCTTGTTCTTTGCAGGCCTCTGACCTATTAGACAGGGCCACCCACGTGGGGAACCCCTGCTGGACTCAGTTCACTGACTCCAGTGTTGATCTCCTCCGGAAGCAGCCTCACACATGCCCAGAGTCACGTTTGACCAAATGTGTGGGCACCTTGTGTCCCAGTGACACTGACACATGTAATTACCCATCACAACCCCTGAGAGCACCGGCTTTGTGGCCTGGGCTGCTGCAGACGGGGCCGGATGGGAGGTGACCCAGGACTCTGGAAACCTGTGCTTCAGGCTCATGTGGGTGCTGAGGTCACCATGCCACTCCCTGGCCCTGTGGCTGTGTGAGCCCCGACCCTGGACTTGACCTGGGCCTCAGCCCTCATGTTGGAGATGCCGAGCGGCAGCCCCTCACCTGCTGCACCTTCACTATTAGGGGCCGGATGCTTCAGCCAAAGCCTCTGCCTTGATGGCATCGCCCCGACATAAGCACACGTGACTTGGAGAAACTCAGGGTCTCGCTGCACTTGGGCCTGGCTGCAGGTGCGTGTGTGGCTGCCCTGTGTGCAGGGTGTGCATGCACAGTGCTCTGACTTCCCGTGCGCTCCCAGCTCCCCAGCACTCTGCTCTGCTGCATCCCTGGGGCCACAGCTAAAGTATCCCCTCCTGAGAGAAGCTCCTCATCCCTGCTCCCTGTCCCCCGATGGTAAACCCTTGGAGCCCCCAGGTTTGGCCAGGGTTGAGAGGGGCCAGGCTCTGCTGACAGGAAGGGGCTTTGAGTGCCAGGAAGAAGGAGGATGAGCCCTGGACTGGGGCCTGGAGGGAAGTGATATGTGAGATCTGCAGCCGGGATCTGGGAATGACCATATGACAAGAAGGCGTCAGCCCCCTCCCCTTCCCTGGGGAAGCCCAGGGGCCTTTGCCAGCTCAGGTCTGCTGGGCCCTTGTGGACACAGTGAGTGGTCATTTCCACAGCAGGTTTTGTGTCCATGCCTGCACTGACCAACGCATGGGCAGAGCTGTCAGCTGTCGGGCAGACGGGCAGCAGAGCCTGGTTTTGACCCTGGGAGATGGGGGCCTTCATCAGCTGTTTGCTGGCAGCTGCCCTGAGACTTGCTTCTGAAACAGAAGAGGGCCTGGAGCCTGTGCAGATGGCCTGGGGAGGCTGGTGCGAGGGTGGGCGGGGGGGAGGGCAGAGCAGGCAGGGGTGCAGGTGTGCCGGGATCGCTGAGAGCACCAGCTCCAGTATCTTTTCCGTTTTCTCTTTTTGTCAAAGGCAGGTGTGTGGTCCCTAGAATAAAATCCCCCCGTTAGTTGCCAGAGGCTTGGATTCTCATGCCTGCATTGGGGGTGAGGCTCCGAGGCTGACTCCTGACTCCTGGAGTTTTCAGCCCCTCTGGGGGCTCCTGGGAGGGACGAGGCTGCTTCTGCCATGAGGCCTGGACCCCTGCAGAGCTGGAGGGGTGGCCCAGAGCAGGGTGGGCTCGGTGACTTTTGACCCTTGCTGTGAGGTGAGCTTGGGAGGGAATTTCAGGACTGGGGGCATATCAGGGAGCGAGAGGTGAGTGACCAGGGCAGGACGTGAGCACAGCAGGGCCCTGGGAGTCCAGGGGCATGACTGTAACCTGGGCTGGAGCCTGGAGGGCAGGTGAGGGGCTTCGCCTGAGAGCCGGCTGGTCAGAGGTCAGAGGTGGTGCATTCCTGCAGGGCCCTGGCAGCTGGAGCAGTGAGCCACAAAGGGGCCATGGCTGACTCGGGGAGCACATACAGCCAGGTGCAAGAAGCAGGGAGCGCCTGATGGGACGGCGAGGCATGGGCTGCAGGGGCCCGACCTGGCCCTGGGGCGTGCAGGGGTGCTGGAGTCATCAGCTTCCCTCCGTACCACACTGCAGTCCTCCCCGGAAACAGCAATGATGGTTCTGGGGGTCCAGGGTGTGGCAGTCATGACGGCCCCACAGGCTGCTATCTGTGGGTTTTCCTCTCCTTGCTTGGAGCCACCTCTTTCCCCTGCTGACTTTAGCTCATGATCCCTTCAGTCTGGAAAGCTTTTATGGGCCTCCTTCTGGGTACAGGGGACTTGGGCCAGATCAGATAGTCTTGCCAGAGGGCTGGCGGTAGGGGTGGGAGTGATCCTGACATGCAAACAGGAATACCAGGCAGGGCCAAAGCCATGGGGTCTGGGATTCAGCCAGCCTGGGAGCCTCTCCTGGGAGCTGCCCTATTGGGGTTCCAGGGGTATGAATGCCCCTGGTGACCCTCAGTTTTCTTGTCTTTGAAATGTGCTGTGACCAGGCTCCCCAGGGTGCCCAGTGCCAGGATGGGGTGTGAGGTTGGGATTGCAGCTACAACCACATGCCAGGGAGTAGGACAAACATGGTCTCAGAGGGTATGCCTGGGCACAGGGGACCGGGACACCATGTGCAGAGGGCAGCTGAAGGGGGCGAGAGGCTGGAGCTGGAATCCCACCAAAGGCTTCTGGCAGCCTGGGCAGGAGAGGGATGGGGAGGGGGCTGCCCTCTGCCCCAGCAGCCCGGCATTGGGCAGTCCCTGGGCCCCGACCTCAGTACCACCCCTGGCCCGGCACCTCATTTTTCCATTTGGGCCCCTCCCTGGCTTCCTGGCCATGCCATTGCCTCATACAGCCCTTCCGTGGGCTATCAGGGCTGGACCTGTTTACGCAGCTGGGGCCAGAGGAACCAGCTCCAATGCCGAGACAAGGCAGGGACAGCCATTAGTCACGGGTGGAAATCGGAAGTTAGACCAACCAAGGTCTGAACGTGGGGGATGGCGTTTGGGAGCACAGGCGTGGGGCCAGGAAGGGCCGCAGGTTGCTTGGTGGGAGCCCCAGACTTGGGCCCATGGGCCTCCGTCAGCCCAGCTGCACCATCACCTGCATCGAGCTGAGCTCTCTCCTGGGGCTCGAATCTGCTGGGTGCTGACAGGACCCCGTCCTTGGCTCAGGGCAACTCTGGGGAAGTCTGGAATCCTTTGAATGGTGCAGATTGCTGTGACTTGCGGCTATGGGGCCATAAGGGACTGGCGGCAGCCCAGCCTGCAACCTCGTTTTGAGACCTCAGGGTAGACCCCTGTGCAGCCCCAGGCCACCCTGGTCACTGCCCTCAACTGGGTCCTCGTGCCCGGGCATGCTGTCCTGGGCCATGACCCTGCCCACGGGCTCTTCCTGCCCCGGCCCAGGGACTCAGAGTCACACAGTGGATGTGACCCCACAGGCATGTAGGCCACATTCGGATTGTCTGGTGGCCCACACACCTCCAGAGATGGGCCTTGATCTTTGCCAGGGGCCAGAGGGCACA
Organism: Piliocolobus tephrosceles; assembly: GCF_002776525.5. Lineage (NCBI taxonomy): Eukaryota > Metazoa > Chordata > Mammalia > Primates > Cercopithecidae > Piliocolobus > Piliocolobus tephrosceles. The sequence continues at coordinate 1,568,056 of NC_045439.1, read as the reverse complement.
AAGAGGTCTCAGATTAGCTCCTATACCCCAAAGAAGGATGGCTCTGTATCCCAAGGAAGTCCCCCTTGGCTGCCCACCCAAAGGGGAGTGGAAAGTTGATTGGCAACATCTGCCAAGTCCTGGAGAGGGTACCACATCCCGGCGCCCTGCGGGCCAGCAGTTGGTACCTGCAGCTGACCAGGCCCAGGCTTGGGCTACTGGCATCCCTCCTGAGGGCACTTGCGTAATGATAGCACGATTAGACCCGTACCCTGCAGGGACACTTCAGAGAGGCAGAAACTGTCATTGCTAATTGGTAATTCCATAAATTAGACAGTAAAGACAGATGTTGTAAGTATTGGAAAAACACTGTCAAATAATTGGGTTATTCTCATAAGAGGAGTGGCGATTTGCTACCTGTCAAACAACATTTCACCCCTGCCTGTTGCCTGTCTAGCTAGATAGAGGCTGACTGGGGAGGGGCCCCAGGACCCAGGGAGCTGCATTCTGGCCACTTGGCAGATTCTGGGCCAGCCTCAGGCAGGCCAGACTTTGGACAAGGAGAGGGCTGCCCTGAGGTAGGCAGTGGTCAGGCGTTGCTCTCTGCTGTGCCCCTCCAACTCTATGCACAGTCGGCAGGAAGCTGGGTCTCTGGGCCTGACAGCCCTGAGTGATCTGTGGGAGGGAGAGTGTGGAGAGACGGACAGGGCTGCAAACATATCTGAAGAGAGGCAGGAAGAGATGTGGGGTGACCCCAGGTGGAGCTGCCTCTGCCCTCTCCTGATTTCCTGCTCTGGCCCATCTTCTCCAGGTAACAAATGGCTCTGAAGCCCACCTCTGGCCTGCTTGCAGCCCCTTGGCAGTGTGGGATGTAGGCTGGGTAGGGTATCCTTTATAGAAGCCCAGAGCAACAGATGAACTTGGGGAGGGCTCCCCTATGGAAGGGACGTTGGGACTGAGTCAGGGCAGGGAAGAGCACTGCAGGCAGGGGCACAGCAAGTGCAAAAGCCTTGGGGTGGCAGGGAATGCCAGGAGCATGCAGGGCCATGGCAGGGTGGCAAGGAGTGCCACAAGCATGCAGGGCTGCAACAGGGTGGCAGGGAGTGTTAGGAGCATGCAGGGCTGTAGTGGGCAGGGTGGTTGAAGGGAAAGGGATAGTGTGGCAGTGACGGGGCCCCAGGGGTGGATGGAGCAGTTCATTTGGAAACAATAGTCCACTGGTCAAAAAGAGTCTCAAAGGAAATTTTAAAATTACCCAAAACAGTATAAAAAACAAACAAACTACAAACTAATAGCCCTCATGAATACAGACACAAAATCCTTACCGAAATATTAGCAAACAGAAGTGAGTAGTATACAAAAAGAATCATATATTATGACTAAACGAGTTTATTTCAGGGATGCAAGGCTGGTTTAATATTTGAAATCAATCAATATCATGCATCATGTTAACAAGCCAAAGAAGAAAAATATTACATGATAGTATCAATCTATGAAGAAAAATCATTTGACAAAATTCAGCACTCATTCATGATAAATTATCAGCAAACTGGGAATAGAGGGTGATACAGTTTGAATATAGTTTGTCCCCTCCAAAACTCATGTTGAAATTGGATTGCTATTGTGATGGTGTTGGGGAGTAGGACCTAATGGGAAGTGTTTAGGTCATAGGGATGGATCCCTAATGAATAGATTAATGCCATCTAACCAGAGCTCATTCTCCTTCTCTCAGGACTGGGTTAGTGACTGTGACAGTGGGTTGTTATAAAGTGAGATTTCTCTTTGTGTTTGCTTTTGCACTGCACATGCCTGCTTGCTTTCCTGCTTCACCATGTCTTGATACAGTACAAGGCCCCCACCAGAAGCTGAGCAGGGGGCTGATGCTATGCTCTTGGACTTTCCAACCACCAGAATCATGAGCCAAATAAACCTCTTTTCTTTATAAATTACCCAGCCTCTTGTGTTCTGTTATAACAACACTAAGTAGACTAAGAGGGGAAGTTCCTCATTTGCTAAAGAACATCTACAAAAACCCTACAGCTAACTTTATATACTTAAAATTATAACTAACTATGTAATTAATACTGAATTTCTTTTCCCAAGATTGGAACAAGTCAAGGATGTCTAATTTCACCATTCTTATTCAACATAGTGCCAGAAGTTCAAGCTCTTGCACTAAGACAATAAAAGCAAATAAAAGACATAATATACATATCTGAAAGGAAGGAATATGACTATCCCTATTTGCAGAGGTAGTCTACATAGAAAATCCCAGGGAATTGACAAAATATTCCTAGAACTAATCAGGAATTCAGCAAGGTTTCAGTATACGAGATAAACGTACAAAACTCAATTGTATTTCTATATCCTAGCAAAGAACATGTGGATGCTGAAATTAAAAATAGAATTACCATTTACTACTCAAAAATGAAATAGTTATAAATTTAATAAAACATAGAACTTGTGCTGAACAATGTACAACACTGATGAAAGAAATCAAAGATATAAATAAGTAGAAAGAATGACTGCGTTCATGGATTAGAAGACAACATAGTAAAGAGGCCAATTCTCCCTAAATAGATACGTGGGTTTAATGCTATTCCTATAAAAATCCCAGCAAGCTTATTTTGTAGACACAAGCAAGATAATTATAAAATTTACATGAAAACAAGGAAGACTTAGAATAGCTTAAACAATTTTGGAAAAGAAGAATAAAAAAATCATGCCATCCAATTTCAAGACTTTTTAGACAGCTGCATTAGTCTAGACTGGTGGTATTTGGCCAGTTGGCTGAGGGATGGACCCACAAATCAATGGACTAGAACAAGAGAACTCGGGAGTGAAGCTACACAAAAGTACCCAACTGATTTTTGACAAAGTGAGATTTCACAAAGTGCATAAGTAATTTAATGGAGGACAAATAGTCTTTCAACAAATGTTACTTGAGCAAAAAGAGAACCTCAATCTAAATGTATCACACGTTATTCAAAAATTAACTCAAATTGGCCAAACAGTTTAAGTGTGACAGGTGAAACTAAGAAACTCTTAGAAAAAAAGCATAGGAGAAAACCTTTGGGATCTAGGGTTAGGCAAAGAGTTCATAGGCTTGACACCAAAAACATGTTCCCTAAAGGAAGCATTGATAAACTGGACTTCATCAAAATTAAAAATCGTTGCTCTATGATAGAACCTGTTAAGAGGATGAACAAGCTACAGAGTAAGAGAAAATACCTGAAACCACATACCCGATAAAGGATTAGTATCTAGTATACACAAAGCACTCTCAAAACTCAACAGTAAACAAACCTTAACAATCCAATTAGAAAATGTGCAAGACCCCTGCAAAGACATTTCATTGAAGAGAGAAGAGAGCTGGCAAATAAACAGATGAAAAGATGTTTGACGTCATTAGCCACTGAGGAAATGCAAATTAAAACACAAGGAGATGTCACTACACACTTATCAGAATGACTATTAAAAAGAATGAACACACCAAATGCTGGTGAGGATGTGGAGAAGCTGTATGGGAATGTAACATACCACTGCCCGTCTAGAAAGACAGATTGGCAATTTCTTTAAAAACTCAATTACTCTATGATGCAGTTATCATATTCCTGGTCTTGTATTCCAGAGATATAAAGACATGTTCACATAAAACATATACATTACTGATTAGGCAGCTTTATTCACCATAGCCCTAAACCAAAGTCAATCCAGATGTCCTTTGATGGGCAAGTGATTAAACAAACCGTGGTGCCTCCACACCATGGAGTACCACTCAGCCAGGAAAAGGAGAGAGCTAGTGACACCTCCAACCACCTGGGCGAATCTCCAGAGAATTACCCTGAGCGAAAAACGCCAGTCCCCAAAGCTTACACATTGTATGTATGGTTTCATGTATATAATGTTCTTGAAATGGTAAATTTATAGAAATAGAAAAGACTGGTGGTTAGCAGAAATTAAGGAGTGGGTGCCGGGGGTGAGAGGAAAAGAGGTCATAGCTACAAAAGGGCGCCCTAAGGGTCCCTGAGGGGTGGGGCTCTGTGTCTTCCTGCATCCATCAACGCCCTGGTGGGGGACAGTTTTGCTAGAGGTTTCCACTGGGGGAATTGGAATGAAGGACACATGGGATCTGTTTGTGCTATTTCTTGTAGCTGCTTGTGGGTCAACAATAATTTCTGAATAAAAAGTGTAATAAGTAAAGCAATAAGAACAACGAATAAAGGCACATGTATCACCAATTTAACCTGCTCGGGACATGGCCCCTCCCTGTTCTCACTCTGTAGCTCTTTTTCTCTGCTGGATGTCGGGTCTGGGGGAAGGCGGGGGTATGGGAGGGAGGGGCTGCTCTCAGAGCCTATGGAACTGCAGGCTCTTCTCATTGAAGCAGATGCATTTGCATGTCAAGGTTAGGAACCTTCTGAAAATGCATCAGAGGAACCTGAGGCCTCTGAGGCTGGGGGAGTCCCCTTCTTCCCACACGTTCCCTGTGGCAAGGGCCCAGCTTCTACCTCCAGGGCCCCCTTGCCAGGGCAGGCCCTGGATGGGCCTCTGAGCAGGTCCTGGCTCCATCTGCCTCCATCCCAGCCTGGATGTGTGTGTGGAGTGGACAACAGGCCTCCCAATTGCTGAGCAAGCTGCAGGAGCCACACGCCTTTCTCAGCGCCATGCTTGCTGCCTGTCTCAGCACAGCCTTGAGGGGAGCCTTTGCTGAGATGCCAGGATGAAGCCCTGTGGCCAAAGGACAAGCCCGGGACAGGCCTGCTGGTGCCACTACCAGAATGCCTTACTGCTCCCTGTCCAAGGAGTGGCCGCAACTCCACCTTCTCCCTGGAACAGGCCAGCAGGGTGTGTGGGCAAGGCCTGTGGGTCACTGCACCGGGTGGCCTGCCTTGGGGTCAGCTGGACCTGTGGCCTCAGAGGACTCGCTTCCTGGCTCCTGCTCTCTTCTCTGGCCTGTTGGGCTCACTGCTGCAGGCCCAGCGTGGACTCTCACCCAGGGTCGGCGCCCGGCACCTGGGGGCCCCTTGGGTGAAGGAACTCAGTCAGTCCCCTGGTGGTCTGAGCTGCCCGTTGGATGCCCAGCCCTGCCCAGTGGCCCCGCCCCGCCCTGCCCAGCCCTGCCTCTGGGGTCTCCACCAGCCTCGGAACTGCCCAGTCATTCTCACCCCCAGTGTTTTAATTGAAATGCCCTACCAAGGGCTTAAATTAAAAATCAAATGCTCAAAGCACCAGTGCCTTTTAGATGACTAAATTAAAACCTAATTGAATTTTCCTAGGGAAAAATATCTTGTGGAAATTTAGTTAAGGGAGTGAAAGAGTGGGTCTTTAAAAATAGATATATATGGTTTCTAATTCAGAGTTATTTGCAAAGCAAATTAAAGAAATAATAAAAAAAACCCTGCTCTGCCAATGGGGAGACTGGATCCAGACAAAGAGGAGCCTGCGAGTTGAGGTGAGTGCTGGGCGGAGCTGGGGCTGACCCCACAGTCCTGCCCCCACCAGCCTAGCTCGGGGGCTGCCGGCCCTGGACCGGGCTCCTCCTGTGGGGCCGGTGCTTCCATCTCCGGCGTAAGTGCCCACGTCCTGTGTTCATGTGCTCTTGCTTTTCGGGCTTTGAGCTGGATCTATGGGGTCTGGGCTCAGCTACCGGCTCCTCCCCACGGAAGCCAAGACACTGAGACTCCAAAGCCAAGGAGGCAGAGCCGCCACCTCTCAGCCGCTCCTCAACCTCACCCTTGCTGCACCCCTGCCCACCTGAGGACAAGTCTGGCCCCAGGTCTTTGTGTTTGCTGACCCTTCTTCTATTTGGTGAAGGGATTAAAACAAAAAACAAACAAACAAAAAAAAACAACAAAACAAAAAACAAAAAAACTGGAGCTCTCTGCTGAGAACCAGACTAAAGTGAGATCTCATTCCTGCATGGGACCCTCCCAGCACTGCCCCAGATCCCAGAGGAGCAAAGCAGGCCTGGCTTCGACCACCAACACCCTGCCTTGGCCCCCACAGTGCCATGCCCATGGCAGGGGCCACCTTGAAGACATGGGGCACACTCCTCCACCCCAAATTTGGCCCAAATGTTGAGGCTTCTGATACCACACACACCCCATGGGGGAGTGAAGGGCTTGTCACTCATGTGGTGGGGCTTTCTGGGGACAGCAAGGCAGCTCCCGCGGTCTAGAAACAGCTTGGGAGAGCGGGAGGGCCCTGGCTTTGGGGTTTATGTGGCCGAGTGGAGAGTGGGGCTGGGTGGGCGGTCCCCAGGCTGGCCCAAGCTGGGGCGTTTGGAGTTTTCCAGGGTCCCAAGGAAGGAGCCCCCAGGACATAAAACGTGAGCCCAACTTTACGGCCTGTGACCTTCCAGCCTGACTGAGCACCTGCCCGGCCTCAAGGCTGTTTCTGCCAACCCTGTGTGCGATGCCCAGTAGGTGGGGCTGTGGTCTCCTTAGCCCTTGCCATGGGCAGCCCCAGCCCATCTTCTGGGACTCAGAACTGGGCCCTCCCTCTGCCTCCAGGGCCAATCCCAGCCTGGCTGCCACAGGCCAGGAGGCCCTGTCCCATGCAAGGAACTCATCAAGGACGCTGCCCTCCCGTCCCTGGCACTGCTTTGCCTGCCAGGGGGCGGGGGAGTGGCTGTCCGTGCCACCTCTCCAGGAAGACAGGCACTGCAGCTAGTCACAGGTGCTTTCCGATTGGCAGAGGGGCGGGGCTTGGGCTGCGGGCCGCTGCAGGTAATGAGACCTGACAGGTGCAGGTGGCGCCACGGGGGAAGCATGCACAGGGGCCCAGCCTAGGCACCTCCCCTCCAGGGACACCCATCTCCACCCTTCCTTTGGAGGCTTCCTCTTGGCTGGAAATTCAGAGTCAACTCCCACAGCAAAGGGCGAATCACTGATGCTGCGCCAGGCCAACACCACGCGCTGCGGCCCCCATCAGGAACTCATTTTAATTAAGTGAGGACAAGAGGGGTGCCTGGCGGTTCCCGGGGGGACCCTGGACTGCCACCAGCATCTCACGACACACATGTCAAATCATCGCGGTCCTGGCAGGTAGTTTGGGAGGGCTGGGGGGCGGGGGACTGGGAGAAGAAGGGTTGCCACTGGAGTCAGCCCGGCGAGTTCCCTCAGCTTCCAGAAGGTGTGTCTTGGGAGGATGTGAGCAGAGCAGAGTCAGGGAGGCCCGGGTACAGGCAGGTGGTGAACAGCCCTTGGGGCAGCCATGAGATGTGTGGGGGCTTCAGGACCCCAAAGGCCTGTCTGCTCTGCACCCTCGAGGACTCCCACCCTCAGTCAGCCTCTCTATGGGGACTTGTCCTGCTTCCCTCCCGCTGTCCTGCAGCTGAGTCCCCTGCCCTGCAGCCCCCACCCCAGAGAGTGCCCCGCACATAGGCCACAGAGCTTCAGCCCTGGCTAGCCGGGGAAGCTCAGCCTCTAGATACCAGTCTTGTGTGCCGTGTTCAGAGCTGCATCCCGGAGCCAGGGATGGTTTTTTGAGACCCAGCCTATTTATGCCAGGGTTACTCCAGGAAACCCAAGCCTTGTCCTCTTCTGAGCCCTCTCAGACTGGGGGCTCATGGAGCCTTTGCTCAGTGGGGGCATTTGGAACTTTCCCCTGCAGCGTGGACAGGCCTGGTTTTGACTGACAGGAGCATCTCCAGGTTCCCCCAAGCCATGCACTGCTAGGGAGCACCCTCTGCTGTGTGGGATTGACTTCCGAGGCTTGGCCAGAGGAGCTGTGTATCCTTGGCATGTGCCTGTTCATGAGGAGGCAGCATTTTCTTCCTGTAAGTCCTGCTCCCTGGGAAGGCGGGTTCAGAGCAGACAGCCTGGGTGGACTGCAGTTGTTGCTCTGGCCTGCTGTGGACCCGAGCAGGTACTAATGCGTTCCATGCACGCTCTGCTTCACCTGAAAGTGGGGTTGTGGGCAGGGGGAGAGTGAAATGAGTGGACGTGTGTGTACCTGTGCCCAGCATGAGGCCAGCATGTGCTCTGGAGATGAATGCTAACAGGCACAAAACAGTTGATAAGGTAAGATCAGTTTCTGAATATATACTGCCTTGTCCGAGGTATGGACACTCTGACATGAGAGGTGAAGGATGGACTGCAGGGATTTCAGGGATTTGCGTGTGAATCCATTTTTCAGGCTCCCCAAGATGTTGACCCTATGGGGAGCCCTTTGCAGAGCACCTGAGTGAAGTGAGGCCCCTGACTTTACTGGGGAGTCACAGCTGTCCCCCATCATGGCTCAGCCTTCGGTCTCCTCCACGGCACGCCTATGAGCAGTGGGCCCAGCTCTCCTTGTCCTGAGTGACCTGGCCCGAGCTGTGGCCAGTGCTGCTGGAGCAGCCCCACCAGACCTGGGGACAGAAGGGGATTGGGAAGGGCCCGTGTACAGTTGGCTATATTGGGGGCTTGAGGAATACCTCCCACCCCAGGCCTCCTCCTCACTGAGGGCCTTACTTGGCACCCTCTTGGGCATTTGGGGTGGGAGTTCCAGGTTCCTGGCCTCTCTCATGCCCAGACCTGGAAGTTATGGAACCAAGGAAGTATCGGTGAGTGGATTTCCACGCTGCAGTCCACCCCGGCGGCGGCCCGTCTGTCCCTCCTGTCCCTCTGCACCCCAATTTCATTTCCCTACTGCAAGGAGACGCCTGGTCCCTCCTCTGCAGTGTCTGCAGCCCGTGACTGGCTGGAGCGTGAAGAGCCTGGAGAGATTATAAACAGACCATGGGTCCACCAGAGTGGTCCGAGAACTTGCCCAGAACCGGCCCTACACCATCTCTGTTTCTGCCTGGGCCTGTCCGCACCCAGCCTCAGCCAGGATGATGAGCTTCCTCCTCTCTCGAGGGACCTCTGTCCACCCCTTGGAGGACGCTGCCCCCGGCTGCAGTGGCACATGTGTGGGCTTCTGTGTGAGAGGCATCCCTGTTAAGTCGGAAGAGTGGAGAAACTGAGGCCCAGGGAAGCCCTGGCAGAGGAGCTGGGCTGTGGCCCCTGCCCCCTCTCCTGTCCCTCCACTCCGGGACCTGTCCAAGACTGCACTTCTTCATCTTCAGATGAACCCAGGGAGCCTCCCTGTGCAGGGCAGGGCCTTGTCAGCCCAGGCCGCCCCTTAGGGCACCTCCCCACTCTCCCTCCTTGCCTCCCGGCTCCTGTGGCCACCAACATGGGCACGGTCCCTTACCCCACCAGCACGCAGGGCTCCAAGCTCGTCCATCCTGGCCCTGCTGGCTCCGCCTGCTGTGAGTGCTCCTTGGCCAAAGGAACGTCCTAGGCCCTGGGCTGTGCTGGTGCCAAGAGTGGGGCCCACACCGAGCCAGGTCCCCACCAGCAGCTCCAGGGAGGTCAAGAGATGGAGGTACAGGAAGCCGGCCAGCCCCTTCGTCCTCCAGAGCCCTCTGCTGCCCCGTGGGGCCTCTCCCTGCACCACGGCAGCCTGAGGCCCTTTCCCTCCCTGTGGTGACAGGAGGGCCACAGGCTCTGGGGCTGTGGTGGCTTCCTGGAGAGGGTTTTTGCTCCTGGGGCTCCCTCGGTCTGTGTTCCAGGCTGGCCATGAGGAGGGTCTGGTCATCTGGGACATGTGCCAGCCAGCAAGGGGCACTGGGGCAATAGTGCCCCCTGGTGTGGGCACAGAGCTGGGCAGCCACTGTGGTCTCAGGCAGGGCAGGAAGGGGACTGGAGTCACAGGGTGGGGAGCAGGTAACAGGCCTGACTCTAACAGAGCCTCCTCCCTCGTTCCTCCTCCCGCCTCCCTCCCATGCCGTCTTTCCTTCCCCAGTGAGTGTCTCTGGCCTCCTCTCCGAGGAGCGGGCTGCACTGAGATGGGCCCTGTTCTGTGTGCTCTGTGGGCAGAAGAGCTGGGGTGCCTGAGGGTGCGGGCCTCCTTGGTGCCCCAGCCTGTACATAGGAGCCACCCGCATGGTCCCGGTAGCGTCCTCTGGTGACAGGCAGGCCAAGCCAAGGGGTCCCAGGGTGTGTTCCCAGGGCTGAGAGGGAGCAGGGGCGAGGGACTCCTCGCCCCCGGCCTCCGGCTCTGCCTCTGGCTGCTGTGGGGAGCTCAGGGTGCACAGTTGGCCCCCAGCAGCCCTAGCAGTCTTGATGCCTCTTGATATGACCGCTCTCCACGTGGGCTGCAGGGCGGAGTGTGGGAGCCTGCAGAACCCAGGCTGGCCTGGGAAGCCCTGAGCCTGGTGTGAAGCCCTGGAGAACCTGGCTACTCCCACCGCTCTCCTGTGGAATCCGCCAGGCACCATTTATTCTTGGTGCTCAGGGGCAGCTCTGTCCACACCTGCCGGCCATGTTCCTGCAGATTCTCCCAGCAGCCCCTGCGTGTGTCCAGGATGCACGAGTCCCGTGGCCTGGCCTGGGAGGGGTGGAGAGGCTCCTCCAAGCCCAGCGCCCTAGGGTGAGGGGAGCCTCAGCCCCTTCCCCAGGCAGCCCAGGAGGACAGAAACCTGAAGGTGAAGGATCTCTGCAGAGATGGGCCTGGGCACCAGGAGCGAAGAGAAAGTGGCTTGGGGACCTGGAAGAGAGACCCTGATCCCCAGACACTCCCCCTCCACCCCTCCCCCTCGCTCACCCACAGGACAGACTCTGCGGGTCTTTAGAATTCATCAGGCCCCCGCACGCCAAAGTGAAGGATGGAAGAATGGGTTTTAAATTAGTGAAACCTTTTTACAGGGGACGGCTGTCAAGGATAATTTTTAATTGCAAATAAAAAATATAAGAAAAAAAAGTCTGTCAGAAGGAGGTCAGCCTTAGAAAGGGCATTCTGATGGCACCTGCTCCAGCAGGAGAAGGGGAAAGTCACCCAAGCCTGAGCAGCAGCGCCTTCTCTGCACCCACCCACCCACAGCCCCGTCCCCTCATCACCACCCACAGCCCCTTCCCTTCATTGATAGCCCCATCCCCTCACCCACACTGCCCTCCTCCGGGCTGACCTTGTCTGGCTGCAGGGCCCCGAGGGTACCCAGAGCTGGCCCTGCCACGCCCAGGGCTGCGTCCTGAGGAGCAGACTGCCCAGAACATGGGAGTTTCGGTCTTATTGGCCTGAGAGCTGCCGTGGCCGGGGAGCCACCCACACCCAGCTGGAGAGGAGGAGAGGAGTCCCAACCCCGGGAGGCTCAGCAGAGGCTGGGGAAGGGGGTGCCTCGAGAATTGGCCTGGGCTCCGGCAGGGAGGTGGCCTCATTTTCCTCGCCCATCTAAGCGGGGTCAGGAGGGTCTCGGGGCAGGCCCGGGAGGGTGAATGAACACGCTGCAGTGCCAGCGGTTTCTGGTCTCTGGGTACGGTGCGCCGAGGGGCGGGTTATCGCTCAGGGAGTTACTTTTTTTCAGAGCCTGCCACAGAGATAATAACACCTCTTAAAATGTGGTAATTAAAATCCTCTCTGCACACAGCAATAAATCCAGGCAGCACAACTTTCTTGTAAAAATGACCTTGCAAGATGATGTTTTCCAGCCGCGTGTTTTATCAATATCACACTTCCCACAGCCTGACACAGCGCACGGGGAGCCCCCCATCTTCCTGCCGGGCTGCCCGGCCCGGATGCCCACTCCTTCCTGCAGTCCTCCTGCGCCTCTCCATGGCGCCTGAACGCGTGGACACCCCCGTGCTGGACGCCGCCCACCCTTCCTGCCCCCTCCTGAGTCTGGGTCTGGGGCTCCAATCCCCACCCCACCACTGACCTGCCCCGGAACCTTCCTGGCTGTCTGCAGGGCCAGAAAGCTCCCCAGAAGGAGCCTGGGGGTCCCCGCCACTGGTCTTATCCCATCTTGGGGGACAGTTAGGAAGCGAAGGTGTGTGCTCATCTCCACCCTCATCATGACGTGACAGCCGCCATCTAATGTTCCCACAAAAGGGCAGAAGCATGCTGTTGGTTTTGACCAGTGCCATGGTGACGGTGGCACCTCTCCTGTGGGCAGGCTCTGCGCTAAGTCCTAGATCCTAACAGCCTGCCTGGCAAGACCACGAGTATCCCCATTTCACAGATGGGGAAATGGGGGCTGAGATGAGGGCTGGGGCCCACCAGGCAAGAGCTGCTTGGGAGGGCGAGTGGCCTCAGGGGTAGGACATGCGGCACAGCACTGGGGGCGGGGGCGGCTGGGGGCATCCAGCACGAGGAAGGAAAGGTGGGACCCCTTCCTGCAGGATGGCATGGGCTTCCCTGTGCCCAGAGCCCTAGGCCTGTGCTCCTGCCTGTCTCTGCTCCTGACTTCTGGTAGGGACCCAGGAAGGATCTGAGGAGGGTGGAGAAGGGGCTGAGAAGAAGCCCAGTGAGCATCCAGGCATGGCTGCCCCCTCCTGCACTGCCAAAGTCTGTCCCCCCATCTCTTCCTCCAGCCTTATAATAAAACGCAGTTTATTGGCCAGGTGCCGTGGCTTACGCCTATAATCCCAACATTTTGGGAGGCCAAGGCGAGCAGATCACTTGAGATCAGGAGTTCGAGACCAGCCTGGCCAACATGCTGAAACCCTGTCTCTACTAAAAATACAAAAATTAGCCCGGCATGGTGGCGGGCGCCTGTAATCCCAGCTACTCGGGAGGCCGAGGCAGGAGAATCGCTTGAAACGGGGAGGCAGAGTTTGCAGTGAGCCAACATCATGCTGCTGTGCTCCAGCCCAGTGACAGTGCAAGCCTCCGTCTCAAAAACAAACAAAAACACACACCCCCCCCCCCCACAGTTTATTTAGCTAAAATTCATGTACCATACACTTGACCCATTTAAAGTGAACAATCCAGTGATGATGATGTGCTCACAGACACGTGCACCATCCCATTGTCGATCGTTCCCATCACCTCCCCAAATCCCCTCCCCATCAGCAGTCACTCCCATCTCCCCACATACTCCCAGCCCCTGCCGACCCTCTGTCTCTGTGGATTTGCCTGTCCTGGGCATTCATTTAAATGCCCAGGCACCTTGGCGGCGTGGCCCAGTGTGTCTGGCACTTTCAGCGAGCGCAGTGTCCTCCAGGTTCTCACGCTGCAGCGCGTGCCAGCAACTCGTTCCTTTTTATAGACAAACCACATTGCATTGTCTGCATGGACCGCATTGTGTTTATCCATCCACCCCTTGATGGACACGGGCTGTTTCCGCTCTGTGGCTGTGGTGAATAGCCTTGCTGTGAACGCTCGCGTGCGTGTGCTGTGGGGACGCGTGTCTGCCTTTCTTCCAGGACAGCACCAAGGCGGGGAGTCACAGGGTCGTGCGGTTCCACTCCAGCCTTCATCAGCTCCCCTCACGCAGAGCTCTGCCTCCTGGGCTTGTCCGTGCTGGCAGTGCCCAGAGCTTTGAGGCCGGCCCCTTTGCCACAGCAGAGCCTTTTGTGAAGTCTCCGAAGCGGACTCTGAAAGTCCCCGGCGCCCTTGCTGGTGGTGCAGGGCCTGAAGGGCTGTCTGAAAGCGACGTGTTCATGAAGCATCACCTCCCCCGTGTTCCCTTAGTGTAGCTTCCTCGGGAACCCGCGCAGGGCCTTTTAAGTGGTTTAGGAAAGCACGGTGGTTTAATGTATTACAGGAATATAATTGTATTTTTATTGCTCATTACATTCTGAGTTAATTACATAGCAACCAGGTTTGTACTTTGTAATATTCCAACGAACTCAGCGTATGCACTCTTGGTGCAGAGTAGGCGTCCGGCCCACACACCTCGGGGTTAGTCGGCTACGGCTGAGTTTGTCCCACAAACGGTATCAGAACTATCATTGGTTCCTGGGGCACCCAGGAGGGTGCACCGTGCTGGGGCCCAGCCTTTGCTTCAGGGTCCACCTTCCACGTCATTCCAGAAGGTTCCACTTCCTTGGGGTCAGGTGCTGCCTCACCCCTCCTGCCCATGGGCCGGCCCTCACCTTGGCTCAGACTCCGCCCTCTGAGACCTGCCGTAGGGTTTTTCCAGGATGAAGACCGCTAGTGCTGACATCTCAGTGGAGACACGCCTGCTGAGAAATAGGCTCGACCTGGCCTCATGTTGGGGAGGGAGATGGAGAGCAGGTTGGGGCAGGGAGGACAGATTCGAGCTGAGCAATGGGATCCCCCCAGCCCTGAAGCACTGAGTGCCAGAGGCCCTGGCAGTGGTGCCTGCGTGGGCAAGGTTCCGTTTAGTCCTGGGGACTCCTGGAGATGAAGGTGCTGCAGCCGCTGACAGATAGCTATGTGCCCCTGGGTCCAGAGGGCATCCCTGAGGCTTGTGTGCCTTCCGTGGTGCAGGGCTGCCTTCCGGAAGCCTCTTCTGAGAGCTGGGATGACAGAGAACACACCAGTAATATATCCCGAGGCAATCATTGGAAAAATAAGCAAAAATGTATTTCCGAGGCTGTTGCTTCTCTTGCTTATTCGATGTGAATAGTCACTACTGGGATGAGTGTGAATATGCATTAGTGGGAATGTGGCTACACATGAATGTGGGAGTGAATACGCATGACAGCGAGTGTGAATGTGAACATGCAGGAGGGTGAGTGTGAATATGTGTTACTGTGTGAGTGGGAATATGCACGGCTGTGGGCATGAGTGTGCATGTGCATTACTGTGAGTGTGTGATTATGCCTGAGTGTGAGTGTGGATAGGCAGGTGTGTGAGTGTAGTTATACATGAGTGTGAGAGTGGATGGGCGTGAGTGTGTGATTATACATGAGTGTGACTGTGGATATGCATGAGTGTGAGCGTGGATAGGCAGGAGCATGAGTGTGGATAGGCATGAGCGTGTGTGTAGATAGTAGATAGGCATGAGTGTCAGTGTGGATATGCAGGTGTGTGAGTGTGGGTATACGAGTGTGAGTGTGGGTAGGCATGAGCGTGAGTGTGATGATGCATGAGTGTGTGATTATGCATGAGTGAGTATAAATCTGCATGTTTCAGTGTGAATATACATTGTCAGTGTGTGATTATTCATGAGTGTGTGACTCTGCCTGTGTGAGAGTAAATGCATGTGTCAGTGTGAATATGCATGATTGTCAGTGTAAGTGTGAGTGTGTGCACACACACCCCCGAAGGAACATGCACGGAGGGGAACACCAGATGTTCCACTGGGACCTGGTGTGTATGGAGGAATCTCAAGGGTCCTTCCTGGAATCTTGGTCCTTCCCGGGTCTCCAAGTTGCTCCAGGTAGAGACGTCTTTCCGGTGACCCAGCACAGCCTCCAGGGCACTGCTCCTCTGGAGCGGAAAGGCGTCCACGCCCAGGCAGCTTCTGGGTACCTGGGCTGCTTTGAGCAGGGTACATTTCTTCCAGGGGTTCTCCCGTTGGCACCTGCTTGTCCATCCTTTTTTGTGGGTGGAGCTTCAGGAACAAGCTTTGCTCTGTTTCTCAGGGGTCCCTCTGGGGTCCAGGTCTCAGTGGTCCAGTGAGGCTCCACTGCCCCTGCTGACAGCAGGGAGCCCCTGGCCTGTACTTGCTCCTTGCCCCCTGCCCTGCCTTCTGGAACGTGTTGCCTCACTCAGCACCTGTGTCCTGTCTCACAACAGATTTTTTAAAATTGTGTTTTCTAAACGTTTTAATAGGGAGCTTTTAAAAAGACACAGAGGCAATGTAATGAGAGAGAGTGTGGTACCTGGATGCTCACATGCCCGACCCCCAGCTTCAATCATGAACACCACCAGGCCCCCACTGGCTTATTTTAAAGCAAATTATTCCATATTCAAACTTTGGTCTTGAGACCCAGAAGAGTTCCTGCATAGATGTGGCCGATTCATGGCGCCTGTCTTCTTACAGCTCTAAGTGGCTCCAAACCTCTTTGCCGATCTGGCTGTGTACGTGTGGGAGAAATTAGTGTCTTTGGCTGTGGAACTTCCTGCCCTCTGCACGGTAGTTTGCGTCCGTGCGGAGTGCCTCATGGTGCCCTTCACCCTGCGCTTCTACCCAGCAGTGCCGCAAAGCTGTGCTTAGCCCTGAGGCTGGGCTCAGTAGCCGCACACACCTGCTGTGTCACTGCACACACCATTGGGAGGGGCTGCTGGCTGGGGCCACTAGCCTGGCTCCCCCTTTGTAAGGTTTCTCATGGGTTTCTCACCGTGGTGTGAGTAGCCACCAGGGGTGACACTAGTCGCCATTCTAACCCACTGCAGCCGTCTCCTGGCCTTCTTCCATTAGGAAACTATCCAGGAAAATGTCCAAAATGGAAGAAGGCCAGGAGATCGCTGCAGCGGGTTAGACTAGCAGAAAAGGCATTCAACTCCTGATCCTCACCCATGTAGCTCTGTCCACAGGGATGAGATGGTGCCACGGTACTTCCAAAGGGGCCGTGAGGTTTTTCTTTAGGGTTTTGTCCTTATGGTATCATTTAATTTGGTTTCCATTCACTTCAGTCATATATGAGATGTGTAAAGGTATAAATTGTATTCATTTCCTGGGGCTTTGTAACAAAGTGCCACAGACAAAATGACAGATATGTCTTGTCCCACAGCTCTGGCGGCTGGAAGCCGGAGGTCCAGGTGTCGGCAGGGCTGGCTCCTTCTGAGGCTGCAGGAGAGGCTCTGCTGTGGCCTGTCTCTGTGGCTTGCGATGGTCCTTCCTCACTGTGTCTCTGCACACAGTCATCCCCCTGTGCGTGGCTGGGCCGCAATCGCTTCCTAAGAGGACATCAGTCAGATGGGATTAGGGCCCATCCTGAAGATTTCATTTTAACTTTATTGTATCTTTAAAAACTTTCTCCAAACTACGGTCACATTCTGAGGTACCGGGGATGAGGACTTCAGCATATGATTTTGGGAGACACAGTCTGGCCCCTAACGTAGATGTGGACTTTTGCAATGCGAATATTGCCATCCTCCTCTAGAGGGAGGCATCCTAGTTGCTCCAGACTCTCTCGCTCAACCTGGTCATCCTGAGGGCTGTTTATTTTCCTGTATGACAAGATGTCACAGATTCATCTTGCACGTATCCTGCTCTGGATCTCACAGTGGCCATTTCTCTAAGCAGCCCTGGTTTCCTTTAGTGGAAAATGGCATTTCATGGTCACAGTCGGGAGCTAAGGGGATTGTGGCTGCTAGGCAGGTCATTCCTTCTAAATCTTTTCGGTGGCCAAAGCTGAGAAATGCATTTTTTGGGGGGGCCTTTTTTTTTGACAAGAGAAAAATACATCATGAGTTCATACTAATTTTCCCATTTAAATGTAAGATTACAGTGTTTTGTGCAGCTTCTTTGATTTTTTAATTTATATCTCTCTCCTCTTATGCTGAAAATCTTGGTTCCTAATGACATCTACATAATGACTTACCTGCTTTCTCTCACTGCACACGATCCGTGTAACTGTAATGGAACGTGGGAGAGCCAATTTGGTCACAAGATTTTTGCTCTGACCCCATCAAGAGGGAGAGTGTGTTTTCCTATGTTTTGCATCCGGACTGATCTTATTTGCTTTGTTCTGGAAGGTGCAGCAGACATGATGTGGTGTGACCTTGAAGGCAAGCCCTTAAGAGACCTTACAGTTCCTGTTTTCCACTCTCCAGGATCCTGAGACCGCCAGGCTATGAAGAAGCTGTGATGAAAAGCTCTTTTATCCAGAGTGGGCTCAGCTTTTCTAGCTGCTCCAGCTGGGCCTGGTGCCTGGGCCTTCACCTGGTTGCAGGCAGGTGGGAAGCCCCGGTGAGGCCAGCAAGGGAGCCAGCGTCGGCCCCCATCATTGTGAGACGTATAAAGCATTGTTACCTGATGCCACCGCGTTTCAGCATGGTCCGTGATGTAGCACATAGAAAAGTGATTCAGATGTTGGTACCGCCAGTGGAATGGTGCCTTGACAAGCACCTGAGACATGTGACATTGGCTTTGGACACACGAGTGTGTAATGGCTGGGAAGGGGGAAAGGGACCTTTGGAAGCTGGAGAAACAGTGACCCTTGTCACTCAGGAATAAGTGGCCAAACTGGCACCTATGGTAACTTGGAAGGTAAAAGATATACCTCATGAACGTGTAGGATCAGGTGGAGGGTCTTGCCTCTGGGCAGAATGTCAAAAGTGCCCATCAGCTCCATCTCACACATGTGATAAGATAGAGAAAGAAAGGTGAGCTGGGCTGGGCGTGGTGGCTCACGCCTGTAATCCCAGCACTTTGGGAGGCTGAGGTGGGAGGATCACGAGGTCAAGAGATCAAGACCATCCTGGTCAATATGGTGAAACCTCGTCTCTACTAAAAATACAAAAATTAGCTGGATGTGGTGGCACACGCCTGTAGTCCCAGCTACTCAGGAGGCTGAGGCAAGAGAATTGCTTGAACCCAGTTGGAGGTTGCAGTGAGCTGAGATTGTGCCACTGCTGCTGCACTACAGCCTGGTGACAGAGCAAGACTCAGAAAAAGAAAGAAAGAAAGAGAGGGAGAGAGAGAGAGAGAGAGAGAAAGAAAGAAAGAAGAAGGAAAGAGGGAAGGGAAGGGAAGGTGAACTGGAGAAGGGATCATTCAATTTGCAATTAGAACTTAAAGACAAAAGGCCCAGGACTAGTTTGCGTGGAAAATAAAACTGTCACTCATCCCCATTCTCTCCAACTGGTAAAAATATGCAAAGTGAAATGAATGAAGCTAGGGCCAAAGATCAAATTAAGGATGTATCTGTAAGACCCCTTGTTAAGGCTTTTGAAAGACTTATGGCAGTACCTAATAGGCCCTCTCAGCCACACAAAAGGGATTTTAAGAATCCAGATTGTTCCATAACAGTCATACATGGCCCAAGACAGGGAAAGATCTGTTTCAAAAAATAATTATGCATGTGGCTTTTGAGATATGGTGTAAACTTCAGTTAGGTTCATAAGAAATCCACAAAGTTTTAAAGAGAGTTGTATTGGTAAAAACACTGTCAGTTTAGACTACAGAAGACAGTTTAAAATGAAAAGAAGCTTCTGGGAAGAAAAAGGTTGAGAAATTACTCAGCTACAAATATGGGTCACTTCTTAAGGAAAGGAAAATAAATCTCAGAGTGGGTAGCCAAGAACAAAGGAGAACAATAAATTAGAAAACCATTCCCAGGGAGGAGAGCTGGACCTAATTAAGGAACATTCTTTGTCCTCGGAGTACAGGACATTGGCTGTGTTTCATAATTGCTGGGATTTGTGACTGCATGTGCCTCCTGCTCCTCCCCTTTTTGAAGGGGAGTGCGTATAGGAGTTTTCCTGTCCCTGACTCACCATTGTACAGGAATCTATCAGAGATAGGGTGAGTCTGGTTCCAGATCATCTCAGTAAAGCAAATAGCTAAAAATATGAGTCACACAATATTTTTTGTTTTTGCATTTAAAAGTTATATTTATACCATACTGCAGTCTATTCAGTGTGCAATAGCATTATGTCTAAAAATCAATGTAGATACCTTAATTAAAAATATTTTTAATTACTAAAAAATGCTAATAATTTTTTGAGCCCTCAGTGAATTATAATCTTTTTGCTAATGGAGGGTCTTGCCTCAATGTTGATGGTTGCTGTCTGATCTGGGTGTTGGTTGCTGAAGGCTGGAGTGGCTGTGGCAATTTCTTAAAATAAGACAATAAAATTTGCCACATTGATCAATTGACTCTTTTCATGAAAGATTTCTCTGTAGCATGCAATGCTGTTTGATAGCATCTTACCCACAGCAGAACATTCAAAATTGGAATCCGTCTTCTCAAACCCTGTCACTGTTTTATCAACTAAGTTTATGATCCTATCCAAAATCCTCTGCTGTCATTTCAACAATGTTCACAGCATCCTTATCAGGAGTAGATTCCATCTCAAGAAATCACTTTCTTTCCTCACCTATAAAAAGCAACTCCTCATCCCTTCAAGTTTTCTCATGAGATTGCCGCAATTCAGTCACATCCTCAGGCTTCACTTCTAATTATAGTTCTCTTTATATTTCTACCACATCTTCATTTCCTTCCTCTGCTGAAGCCCTGAACCCCTCAAAGTCATCCATGAGGGTTGGAACCAACTTCTTCCAAGCTCCTGTCAATGTTGATATATCTTCAATCACAAATGTTCTTCATGGCATCTAGAATGATTAATCTTTTCCAGAAGATTTTACTTTGCCCAGATCCATTTGAAGAATCACTATCTACAGCAGCTACAGTCTTACAAAATATATTTCTTAAATAATGAGACTTGAAAGTTGAAATCCCTCCTAAGGCATGAGCTACAGAGAGGATGTTGTATTACCAGGCATGAGAACAATGTTCATGTCTTTGTACATCTCCATCAGAGCTCTTGGGTGGCTGGGTACACTGGTGCACCACTGCGGTACACTGTCAATGAGCAGTAATATTTTGAAAAGAATCTTTTATTTCTGAGCAGCAGTTCTCAACAATGTGCTTAAAATATTCAATAAACTATGCTGTAAACAGATATGTTGTTATCCTGAATGTGTTGTTAAGCTTTGGGATTTCTGACAATGGGATAGGTGGCACATGGTACCTTGGTGTGGTTTTAATTTGCATTTCTCTTATTATAGGGGAAAGTGAGCTTCTTTTTACATCTTCTAGGGCCATTTGTGTTTCTGTTTCTGTGAACTGTGTGTTCCTATCTCCAGCACAGCAGGTATTTAAACCCAAAGGTGATCTGATGACAAGAAACCCCCTTCCTAACTCCTAACCCCAGGCAGACTGCTCTCCCAGGCTGGGGCCTCTTGGACCCTAAGGAGTGAGGACAGAGCATCCTGAAGATGGGGAGTCCTCATCTCCCAGCTGAGCTCAGGTGCCCACTCCAGTGTGCCAAGCGTGTTGCCTGTGTCCTGCCCTGAGGGTTCAGGAGCCTCCTCTTAGAGGACAGAAGCCTGCAGGGGCCCAGCCTGCCCAAGGCTCCATGTTCAGCAGTGGTGCAGCGGTGTGGTGGTGCAGCGGTGTGGCGGTGCAGCGGTGCGGTGGTGAGAATGCTTGGGATGGAACTGCCTGCCTCCTGGGAGGAGAGTCACAGCCTGAGCTGAACCGCCCCGGTCTTTCCAGAGGAACCAAGGTTTCCTTTTCCTCCCTTGGCTGTTTGGGGGAGCCAGGGCTTGAGAAGGCAAGGCTTGTCCAGTAGGAGCGGGAAGGCATGGTCATGGGGCTAGAACCTGCCACCCAACCCGCGCTCTGGTGAACGATAGAGTGGAGAGAGCAGGGGGTAGTTAAGGTCCGGCCAGAGGAGTCTGCAGGACCGGTCTGCTGGCCACGAGGGCTTGCTCAGACTGAACCCAGAGCTGGGTGCACTGACCCTCCCAGTGCAGGGACTGCTCCAGCCGGCAGGGAGGCATGGCAAGGAGTTTGCAGTCCTCTCCAATGCCCCACAGATGCACCTGGCATCCTGGATGTGACCTGGGACCTGGCATTCAGCAGGCTCTCAATCCAACATGCTGGGCCCTTCTCCCTTCCATGGCTGCCGGCCTTGGGCTGGGGCTGGAGACCCAAAGCTCCTTCCCAGGGTTCCTGGGCACGAAGGGCTGGGACTGGCTTGTGGTAGGGGTGGCTGCATCTTATGGGGAGGGGGATGCGTTCAGGCCAGGCTGAAGAGGCACCAAGAAGGAAGAGGGGGGTGTAGCTGAGCCAACACCACCTCCAGACCCTCCACACCCCTGCCTCCAGCATGCCCTCCACACCCCCTCCATGCTCCCTGGGACGGTGCCTTCACCACCCTCTCCCCAGGCTCCAGCTTCCCCACAGGGCTGGTCTCTGGAGGCAAAGACAGATCTGAAGCCCCGTGCTGCTCCCCAGGGAAGGATTTCACCCTTGTCCCAGGAAGGGCCTGTTGATGATGGTGTGACTACATGGAAACTGTCCCTAAATAGCCGTCCGGGAAATGTGGCTGGTGGCGATGATCCGTCAGTCACATACTTTCTATGTGTTAGGGGAAAAACCTTTCTAAAATTGTCATTTATTTAGACATTTTTAAAAAGAAAATCCAAGAGAAAAGTGCTTTGTTTAAAATGCAGGGAGGGCATTTGTTCTGGTTATAGGCACGTTATTACACCATTGACAAGCAGAGGAGTAGCTTAGCTTTTCCCCTTCCCTTCTCTAAGAACTATTAGGGATTTTTCTTTTGGCTTTAAAATGGGATCTCTTAGATCTAGGCATTCTTTGAAGCAAAACCACAGTATTTTGTGCCACAGGAAGAAATCTTACAGAAGAGCAAAGCACTTAAATGTTCCACTTTAAGAATTTGCAGGCACAGATCGTTCACATCAGTTCAGATTTTACGTTACATGAACGTAAAATTCATAAAGCCTCCTTGTTACGGCTGTACCAAATCAGGGCTAAGGACTGGCTGGGTTTCACGCTTCTTTAAAAAGCTCATGTGATTACACCCTCCTTCACGCGGCCTTTAACATCCGCACGTGCGCAGCTGCATTGGGACCCAGTCTCCCGTGGGCTCCAGGCGGTGAGTGGCAGCCGGAGGGCCCAGGGCCGGTGCTGCCTCCCAGGACCTCAGCCTGTGTGTGCCGGGGGATGTTCATGCCCAACAGAGGCCACTTGTCTCTGGACCAGGGAGGCACCGGGTGGCCGTGCCTGTCAGGGCCTCTTTAGACAGTGCATTCTCGGGCCAGCCGGCGGCTGCCCAGGTCGGGAACAGATATGTCGCCGGCGACACCATTATCTCCCCGGCGAACGGCGACGTCTCCGCAGCCAGGCAGAACCCAGGCTGCCGTGTAATTGGACCATTCAAAAGTAAATTATCTGCAGCTGGAAACAAGACACTGCCTTTTAACTCGGGCATTATAAGGTCAAGACTCGAGACATCGCCGGGAAAAGCAGTTATTGAAAAGCGATGGGAAAATGAAATTTAAAATTCAAAGCCGCCATGTGCGGGGAGCGTGGCGGGAGGCGGGCGTCACCGGCGGCCCCAGGAGCCAGGTCAGGAGGTTTATTTGCATCTTTATTTTGCTGATGCTGGAGAGCACTGCGTGAAGTGACTCTCATATCAATCTGATGAAAAAATAAATCCTGGAACAAAAGCTGCAAGATACTCGCCGAGCCCGGGCACTGTAGAAGGGGCCTCGCAGCAGACCCCGGCCGGGTGGTGGGACGTAGGCCCTGGGCTCTGGGCACCAGGCCGGCCTCAGACCCACTCCCTGGCATTGGGATGGCTGCTCCAGGGAGGGTGACTCGGTCTCCCCGATTTCATGCCTCCTCTCCACCTGGGGCAGTCTCCGCCCAGTTCTGCCCACAGCCCTCTGCACACACACGGCTCCCTGCACCTGCCTATCCTGTGACCCCTCCTGCCACAGGAGTTTGCCCTCGCCCCCACCCCTGTTCAGGTGGCTCCCTTGGCCCTCAGCACCCTCCCTGCCCTCGGCCTGAGCCGAACCTCTGTGACCTCATCCCACTGTGTCGTGTGCACCACTGTGGGCCCTTCTGGGCAGTCAACAAGTGTGATGATTGGGCTGTGTTCTGCAGGGCGCTTACCTAGGGCTTACCTAGGGCCCGGTTACCACACCCAGTCTCAGGCTCTTACCCACAGCTCATACTCCTTTTCTCCACATCCTTTTCTCTCCTTGTGCCTGGCACAGAGCCCAGCCCAAATCAGGGCACACAGGAGCAGGAGAGGCCCTCAGAAATGGCTATGCCCGCTCCCCGTCCCTGCGGTCCAGTGGGGACTGGGGAGTGGGGAGGCCCAGTCGGGAGGCCCAGCCTGCGGGGACAGGCAGCCACAAGCAGACACAGCCTGAAGGAGAAAGCACCCCAACCCCTCCATCTTCTCTCATCCCCACACCAAACTGCCCTCCCTCCCCAGCCCAGCCCAGCTCCCAGGTCTCCTCTGCTGCCAGCTCGCAGTGGTCACTTGCCTTGGGCCTGGTGGAGCATGTGGAGGAATGGAGGATGGGCATTTGCAGGTGGAGGAAGCGGGTGCCTGCGAAGTGGAGAGCTTTGTCTGGGGTCACTCGGCAACTTAATCTGGGGGACCTGAGACCAGAGCCCAGCCTAACGCTGGGTCTTTGGCAGCTTCCATTCCCAGACGCCACGGTGGGGGAGATGCTCCCTCACATGTCTGCCAGCATCCTGTCAATGGCCTGAGACTGTCTGCCCACTGCCCTGTGCGGGACCCTGGGCCCTGGATCCTGGAAGAAAGGGATCCGTGCGGAGAGGAGCGGAGAGCACCAGCCATGGGGAGCCTGGGGCACACTGTGTGCAATGCCAAACCAGCCACGCACCTTCTGTGGGACTTGGTTTCTTCTTCTGATAAACAGGGGACATGTGTGCTCCTCACAGGGCGTCTGTGAAGATTAACAACCAGGGAGTACAGAGCACCCAGCCAAGGGGGCAAGTAATGGGCTGGAAGCTTCTGCTGTTTGTTTTTAGAGGATTTTCTGCTGCCTCTCACTCCTATATCTAATTAGAATTAGGTTCTGCCAGATAGAATAGAAAGCTCCCAAATAATCGTTACTTCAACATGATAGAAGTGTGTTTCTCTATGTGTTTCTGAAGCCGGAAGGGGGCGGGTCCAGGGCTGCTATTGTGCACGTGCACTCGGCATCAGGAGCCGCGGCATCAGGAGCCGTGGCTACTTCTGTCCTGTTGCTCCACCATGCATGGCCTTTATTCCTGAGGTTTCCTTACCATCGCCAGATCTCAGTCACATGGCAGACTGCACTGCAAACAGGGCTGGGCAATGTGGCCTTTATTACTGGAAGACACCTGCCCAGTGAAAATTGTGTGTTCTGTTACTGAAGAAGGGGACCGCAGATATCGAGGGCAACTGGTAATCTATGCATGGCCTAGAGTCATATGCCTGAGAAAAAAAATATTTTTAAGACCTGGAATGAATAAGGATATTTTTGGCTAAAAGTGGGAAGAATTTGTTAACAATAATCCCTACTTTAGGAAGAGGGAAAATGATCTAGGAGTATGTTCTAAAACAAAGGAAGGAATAGCAATCAAAGAAAGGTGAGACATGTAGGTACACTTCAGTAAACATTGACAATTTGAAGCAACGGTGATAATGTCTGGCTAAAAAGAACAAGGTGGAAATAAAATGCTTGATCATAATTACATATCGATAGGAGGTCAGTGTTGGGAGTGAACACATTCTCAGATCCCGTATTGTTGGAGAGCAGAGTAAGAGGATTACAGTATTAACGATTGCATTTTGCTTATTTTCTTGCTAATCATTTTAATTTTATTACCATTTTATATAGCATATATAAGAGTATAAAATATACGTATATGGTTTAAAGAAGAAGAAAATTAATAATCATGTAAACTCCTCTGTAGCCACCACTTGGATAAAATCCCCGTGGAGCCTCAACAGCCCACAGAATGCTTCCCCTAATCACACCCTCTTCTTCAATCCCCAGTATTCCCAGGTAATGCGAACTTGAATTTGTGTTCATCTTTCCCTTGTTTTCCTTGATCATTTTTGCCATTTATATCTGTGATCCTAAATAACATATTGTTTTGTTTGAGCTGCTTTTAGACCTTATGTAAATAGAACCTTCTTCATATATAACGTTTGTGTCTTGCTCTTTCATTCAATGCTATATGCATGAGGACTATCCATTTGAATGCTTATGGTGCAGTTCATTAGTCTTTATTGCTGTTGGGTACTCCGTCGTGTGAATATATCACAATTTGTTGATCAGTTCTATCGCTGATGGACATTTATGTTGCCTGCAGGCTTTTTACAATCACTGTGCTGCTATAAACATCCCGGTATACATCTCCAGGTGCATGCACATGAGCCTTTCTCCGGATGAGCCTGCTGGAATGCTGTGACTGGGGTGCAGGCATGTTTAAGCAATGGGGTCCCACTCTGCTTGAGCAGCCAGCAGGGCTGGAGCAGACTGGACCCTGGACTTTCTGGCTGGCCTTGCAGCCTGGAGCAGCCTCGCCCATTTACTCCATTGTGTCATATAAGTACTGCTGTTTTCTGCCAGAAGTTGGAAAAGGTTGGGGGTCCTCTAGAGATGGCACCCCGGTGAGGAGTTGCTGGCTTGTTAGTTATGTATAAAGCCACCTTTACTAGGTTTGAGAAACTGTTTTCCAAAGTAAGTGTAGCTCCGACTGCTGTGGCTGAGACATCCTATTGCCCGCTCTTCCTTTCCAGTACCTAGAATTGATCTGCTTCTTAATTTGTGCAAATTTGGTTGTAGTAAAATGATATCATATTATTTTATTTTGACTTAATAGATAAATACAATTTAAATCCAGTCCAATCCTATCTAATCCAATTAATTTTCTATTATCGAGCACGTGTATAGCCGAAACAACAAAACTCACACAGTACAAAATGGTATATTCGCTGATCATCTCTTCCCTGATCCCACCACGGTCGCCTCTAGAATTAACCATTATTGACTTAAATTTTTTTTTGTTCTGGCATTTACACATCTGCATTTTTCTAAATATTGTGTATATATTGCTACCTTTTTATTACTTCCTTTAGAATATAATTTTTAAAATTTCCTATTATGGTAATGAGAATTTAGCCCTTGCATTCTGCCAGCTCCTGTGCTCCCCTTTCTTCTCTTCCAGTATAGTTATACTATAATTTTTTGTTAAATTTTGTATCTTTATGTTGTCTATATAACATTCGTAGCTCAGCCTAACATTATAGTATACTCCAATTATGTTTCCTTTTTTACTTTCTGTGTTTCCTAAAGTTATTCATTGCCTTGCTTTTTCATTTGCTTACTTTTTTCCTAACCTATCACTAATTCTTCCCACATCTTCAAATATCCTTTTTGTGCACTTTTCCACATCACTTATTCCTGGAAACCCTCTGCCTGAAAACCTCTTTCTCCTCTCATCTGGGCTGGCTGCACACTTCATCCCGGGACTTGCCTCTGCTGATGCTTTTCTCTCAGGTGGGGGTCCCTGTTTCCTGGATCCCATTCATGCCTTCCTCTTTCTTGGTTTGCACCCTTGTTTGGCGTGAACAATTTTGTGGGTAAATGAGGATAAAAAGATGGTTCATCAGCAGCTGACAACCTTCAATATTCTGGTGTCCTGAAAAATCTGCTCTGATCTACACTGGCTGCCCTGTATTTCTGGATCTCCCCTCACCACTGTACTGGATAGTCCTTTTACTTTTCTCCTATTTTCTGGAGAAAACTAGCAACCACTAATCTTTTCTCAATGTCTATAATTTCATCATTTTAAGAATGTTGTATAAATGAAGCTGTAAAGCATGTGACCTTTTGAGATTGTCCCCCCTCCCAGCATAATTCCCTTGAGAGCCATCTGAGTTACTGCATGCATCAACTGTGCTCCTTCTTATTGCTGACTAATGCTCCACAGCATAGATGTACAGCAATTTGTTCAACCGTGCACCTATTAAAGGAAATTTTGATTGTTTCCAAACAAAATTTTGGCTATTATAAATAAAGCTGCTATGGACAACAGTGTACAGATTTTGCATGTGAATATAAATTTTTATTTTTTAGGATAAATGACCAAGAATGTAATTGTTGGGTCATAGGGTAAGAGTATGTTTGGTTTAATAAGAAATTACCAGACTGTTTTCCAGAGTGACTGTACTACCTTACATTCTCACCAGCAACATATGAATGATCTCCAGTTTCTCCACATCCTCCCCATCATTTGGTATTATCACTATTTATTTTAGGTGTTTGACTGGTATGTAGCGGTATCTCATCGTGATCTGAATTTGCACTTCTCTAATGGCTAATAATGTAGCTCCTTAAATGTTGTGCTCTGGTATCTTGTTAGCCTCATCCTAGTCCTGGCTCTGCCACTCCCCCTTCATCGTCAGTCCTAGAGACACCTGCTGCTGCCAGTTCCTGAGATTTTAAATATTCTTGGGAGCAAATCAGGCTTATTCACAGTTTTTCCCTTGCTGGCTCAGGAGTTGTCTTTCTCAAGTCTGCTAAGGCAGTTAGCACTTGTCTATCTGCTTTCCAGCTTCCAAAATTTTGTTGTGTTTATTTTTACTGTTTACTATTTGTTGTTTATGATTTAGTCTGTCATAAAGTATGCTTCCCCTCTTCCTGTTGTGTTCTTCTCATCCCTAAGAGTTTATGTCATTAAAAAAACCTCTCATTATTATAGTTTTAGTAGGCGTGTGGAGAGAAAGTGAGAGGCATATGTTCAGTCTATGATCACAATCAGAATTCCCTAGAGGATTTTCAAAAGGCATTTCTGAGTAGGCACAGTGGCTCAAGCCTGTAATCCCACCACTTGGGGAGACCAAGGCAGGAGGATCACTTGAGCTCAAGAGTTCAAGACCAGCCTGGGCAACATAGTGAGACCCTGTCTCTACAAAAATTTTTGAAAATTAGCAGTAAGTGGCGGTGCATGTCTGTAATCCCATTTTCTTGGGAGGCTGGGGCAGGAGGATTGCTTGAGCCTGGGAGATTGAGGCTGTGGTGAGCTATGATTGTGCCCCTGCACTCCAGCCTGGGTGACAGAGATAGACCCCATCTCAACAAAAACAAAAACAAACAAACAAACAAACAAAGGCATTTCTTTGATTACTGAACATGTTGAACTTGCTTTCAAATGTTTATGAATCTGTGTATTTCCTCTTCTGTGAAATGCTAGTTCAAATTTTTTGCCTGTTTTTTCCCATGGGGATTTTGGCCTTCTCTTATCGATTTGTAAAAGCTCTTTATACTTTTTGTATGCTGTTGGTCAGTTAGATGTGTTGCAGATACTTTCTCGTAGCCTGTGACTTGTCTTTTCACCTTTTGTTGTTGTTACTGCTTTTTGAAGAGAAGGGGTCTTGCTATGTTGCCCAGACTGGTCTTGAACCCCAGGTCCAAGCAGTCCTCCCACCTCAGCCTCCCAAAGTGTTGGGATTATAGGTGTGAGCCACTGTCCCCAGCCTTCTTTTCACTTTTTAAATGGTTTATTTTGCTGAATTGAATTTCTTAATTTCAATAAAATTACCTTTTGTTACAGCTTTCCCTTCATGCTTTGCTCTTTTTGTGTCTTGTTTGAGAAACCCCTCCCTCTTCAACAGTCTTTTTAATTATGCCTTTCATGTTTAAGTCTTTGATCACCCGGGATTTATTTCTGAGTGTGATGTGAGGTAGGGATTCATTTTCTCTACTTAGATGGATATGTATGGATAGCAAGTTTCCCAGCACCTTATCCAAAAACATCCTTTCTACACTGATCTGCACTGTTTATTCTGTCAAGTTATACTTCAAGCTTCCATCAGTATATATTTTTCTGTGTTCTCAGTAATCTTCTGTTGGTCTTTTTGTCCATATTTGCACCCATACCACACAGTTTAATGACTGCAGCTCTGTGCTAAGTCCTGCTATGTTGCATAGGTCCCAGCTTGCTTTCTTCTTCAAGAGCATCTTGGCTAATCTTAGTCCTTTGCTCTTACATGGAAAAACCTCTTGTGATTTTTTTTAAAGTGTGTTGAATCTTTAGGTCAATGTGGGGAAAATTGACATGGTGATGAAGTACATAGTATGTTTATGAAATATATGATACATCTTTCCTTTTACTTACATCTTCTTTAATGTCTTTAAATAAAGCTTTTATTATTTTTCCCATAATGTATTTGCACGCCTGTTGTTGGTTTTTTCTTACATATTCAATATTTTTAATTGCTAGTGTAAATGACATTTTAAATTTTATATTTTATGACCATGGTTGGTATAGACATCGGTTTGTATAGACTGTGATTGTATTGAAATGCAGTTGGATTGGGGTATTGATTTTGTGCCCAGCAAACTTGCTAAACTATTTTCATTCTGATTAGTATTAGTTTTTTTTCCCTTCTACTTAAACAATCATATTATCTTCAGAACATGATCACGTTTTCTCTTTTCTTTCCTCATGCATTTATTTCTTTGCTTTACTGAAACTGGTTTGGCCCTTTGGTTAACTTTTGACTTTGTAAAAAAGCCTATTAAAATTATGAGTAACAACTGCCTTAGTGCATGCAGGCTACTATATCAAAATACCTCAGACCAGGCAATTTATAAGCAACAAATATTTATTGCTCACAGTTCTAGGGCCTGGGAAGTCCAAGATGGAGGTGTCAGCAGATTCGGTGACTGGTGCGCCCGTTTCTCACAGATGATGACTTCTCCCTGTGTTCTCATAACGCAGAAGCTGGAAACAAGCTCCCTCCAGCCCCTTTTGCAAGGGCACTAATCACCTCCCAAAGGCCTCATCACCTCTTGATACTATTGCATTGGGGTTTAGGCTTCAACATATGAATATTGGGGGGATGCAAGCATTCAGACCAAAGCCAACTACTGAGACAATGTGAATAGTACACATAACCTCCAACCCGGTACAGAAGGAAAAATCAGGAATAAAAAATGTCTAATTCACATAAAGGTCAGAAAAGAAGAGGAAAATAAAGGTCAGAGGCAAAGTACAACATGGAATGCCGAAATGGAGAACTGAGGTCCGGGGCCAGTGAATCGCCCTCCGCGCTCATGGAGATCAGCTGCAGCGCCACCTGCAGGCTGGAGGAGCATGCGGGGACCCGTTCAGCGCCCTGGACCCAGCTGCCCCGGCCTGCGGTGGCCGGGGACCGGGGTGGGTGGAGGGGAGCGGCTCACCACCCATGTGACCGGCACTGGCCTGGACAAGCTGCCTGACTGCAGAGGACTCTGCCAAGAATTCTAAGAGGTGCAGTGGTCCAGTCATAAAGCAACATGAAAACGCTATAAAAAGAGTTTAATCGCGCACACGAGGCAGACATTGCATTTAATTTATCACCCTGCAAAATTAAAGCCGTTCTGGGGTTTGCCATCAGTCACGCTGGGTGGAGTTATTTATTGGACACTGTCAGAGCCGAGGGGATCTGAAATTCAGGTCAGGGAAAGTCAAGTTTACAAAGGCCCGTCCGGGTCCCCAGGGGCCCAGATGGCTCGGGGCGATGTTCCTGTGTCTTGCTGCTGCAGAGGCTGAGGGGAACAGGTATCGTGTTCACATCCCTGACGAGAAAGCCGAGCTCCGTGTGGGTGCGTGCAATCCCGCCTCCTCGAGCTCCATGCTCCGATCCTCTGACTCCTCAGACCACTAAGTAGGCTGTCTCCTCACCTGCCCCTTTGACAGTGTGCTGGGTGCCAGGTGCCTGAAATGCGTGCTCCTACCTGCCCAGCCCTGTAAGGAAGCCCTGCATGGTGACCCCCATGTCACAGATCCGAGCCCAGGCTGAGATGATCACCTGGCCTGGCGCTGTCCATCCAGTCTGTGCTGAATCTATCTGAAGAAACCCATGGGGTCCTGGGCTTGGACCTTTTTGTTTGGCCCAGGGAGGAGGGGCAGGGCAGGTGCGAGGTCTCCTGGAGGAAGGATGGTGGCCGGTTTGAAATACACCTGGGAAATGGCTCCGGCGGACACCATAGATTCGCCTTCAAAGCACTTGTTCAAGCAGTTACTCACTGGGACTGATCGCAGAGGAGGTGGGCGGGGGCGCTGGCCAGGCCTCTGGGCTCTAATTAGTCAGGTAATAAGGCTGTTTGTGTCAGTTTGCTGGGCCGACAGGCTGGCTGCTCACTGACTGCCTAATGAGGTGGGGAGTTGGGGTGAGTGGCCCAGGCAAGGTCCATTGACTCACCAATGGGCCGCGGCAGCCACTGGTGCTCCTGTCTGCAGGGCCCAGGAGAGGTGAGTGGAAGCTGGGGAGGCTGGGGTCCCTGAAGCGGGAGGGCCACAGCGGTCATTAGCACCCAGACCAGCAAGGCCAACCCTCCAGCTGGAGGCTGTCTGTCCCTCTGAGGACTCACTGCCCAAATTGCCAAGCAACCTGCCAGGAGTCCCAGCACCCACACCTCCTGTCCTTGTGGGTCTGGGTTGTTTGCACTGAGGGCGGAGCTCTGATGCAGGGAGAGAACAGAGGGCTTAGCCCCTTCCCGAATCCTCTGCTTCTGGCCCCCACCACCGCTGAGTTTAACGCCATCCTGACACCCACTTTCCAGAGAAATCAGCAGAGCCTGGAAGAGCCTCAGGGAGTCGAAGGAGAGATGAGGAGAAGGGGCTGCCACTGTGGGTTTTCTGTGTGACCTCGGGTGATGGCCTGGCCTCTCTGAGCCTGGGTTCCCTACCTGTGGTGTGACCTGGTTCTGCAGCTCAGCCTTTCTGCCTCTCAGACACAGTGTGTTGGATGGCTGAGGGGGGCGTTGGGGGTGTGAGGGGAGGGAAGAAGCCCAGCAAATGCATGCAGTCTGCTTCCCCATGAGATGTTCTGCTTTCTCCCATCTCTGCCGTGCCCTTTCTCCTGGAGACCCCCAGCCCAATGCCCTGGACCCAGGGCCATGCTGACAAGGGGATCCTGCGACCAGCCTGGGAGCAGGCACACGTTCCACACGTATTTCTGGATCATGTGCTGAGGGCCAGATGCTACAACGGAGGCTGGAGACGCTTGGGGAGCTCCAGGCTCACATCCCTAGGGAGGCAGGCGCCAGCCCAGTAGTCCTCTGAGTAACTCTCCTGCAGGGCGGTGCTCAGCCATGCCTGCCCACACCTCCATCGACTCCAGGTGGCACATCAGGGCAAGGTCATCCTCACCCTCCACTTCCCGGCGGCCTCCTCGGTCAGGCTGCAACCTCTGTGAGTCCCTGGAGGACCCCAGGCTGAGATCAGGCCTTTTTCCTCTCTCCTGCCCACAGATCTGTATTGCACCTGCCAAGCTCCAGTCTCCCACCCCCTACCTCTGCAGACTTTTCCAGCCTCCTCCAACTCCAGATTCCTGCAGGATCCCTCCCTGTCCACCTATACTGGAGTGACTCTGAAGTCACTTCTACAAGCCTGCAGTGGGCTCCCGTGCAGATGCCCCACATGCACAGAGCCTCAGTTCTGGCTGCAGAAGCAGCTGGCACCGGATGTGCAGACACAAGGTGCCTGGGCAGGTGCCCAGACGGAAGTCTCAGTCTGGGGCTCTGAGGTGAGCACACTCCCGAGGGAGGCATCAGCCCGGGACCTCAAACAACGATGGTGAGAACACCAGCCTGCACTCTTCCTTATTAGTTGGAGTCAACTTGGATGCCACCTTCTTGGGAAGATCTCTCTTCCCCACCATACCTCTGTGCCTCTATCTCTCTCTGCCTCTCGCCCTACCAAGGAAAATCTTCCTTGTCCTTCCTTTGTAGCACTGATCATCATCCAGCATGATCTATTCATTTGTGAGTAAGCTTTCTGCTCTCTCCCCTACGATGCACGCTCCATGCAAACAGAAAGATTTGTCTCCGTTTCTTTTCCTGCCAAATCTTTAGCATAAAGAATAGTGTCTAGCTTGTAGGAGGTGCTCAATAAATATTTGTTGAGTAAACAAACGAATGAATTCGTTGTACATCCCCTTCGAGGCAATGTCCGCACAGCACATTTATCATTGCTGCACTTGCAGGACAAATGGCTTCTGTGTCCTGCTGGCTTCCCTCCTTTTGGATACCAATTGCCCACGTTTCCATTAGATCTTCTGATTTTTCACTAGTGCAGCCCAAGTGCTATTGACTGCATGATGGGTAGCTTCCCAGACTCTTCTGCATACTCAGGCTGTCACCAACACATCACTCCTCCAGACACCGTGGAAAGGGGTGCCTTAGTGGCAAAATTTTTCCAATCGGGGGAACAATTTTCTCAGGATAAGTTTCCATGAATTGCAATTACCTGATAGAGGAGCCCTTGCTATTTCTCTCGCCATGTGTTGCAAATTGCATCCTAGAGGTTACGTGCTGCTCACAGGCCACCAGCTCACAGCGCCACCAGCAGTGCAAGCATCTGCTGGGGGAAGTCCAAGCTACACCTGCCTGAAGCCAGCACGAGGTTGAATCCCAGCCCTGAGCATCTAAGGAGAAGCATGACCCAGACATGAAGGCAACAGAAAGATATCTGTGATCTGCCCACATGGAGGGATGGTGCCAGCCAGGGCCCTTTCCAAAGAGGGCACCCAAGGGCAAGGTCCAGTGTGCATGGAGCTTAGGGCCAGGGAGGGTGAGGAGCGCCCATGGGACCCCCTGGAATGAGCACCAGTGCAGAGAAACATTGCCTCCCCGCTAGAAGAGGCTCCGGTGGATCATTGTGACCAAGAGGGCAAGCTCTAGATAAAAGAGTAGGACACAAAGAGAAAGGCGGGAGGGCCTTGGAGAGAAGAGAAGGAAGGTGAGCAGGCCAGCGGTCACTGAACTGGGTGGCCATCTGTGGTTTCATGAGCCTGGTGCCCCTCTCCTCTTTTGAAGTGCAATGGCAGACCCTGGAGGGTCCCCTACCCCCACTGCATGTGTCCCTGCTGGGGCTGCCCGTCCAGGATCCAGGGCTGCCTCCTTCCCTCCAGTCACTCTTGACACTCCCCCTCCCCCACCCTAATTTGTGGGAGGATCAGATCCTAAGCCAGTTTACCCAACTCTGAAGCTCACTCTGTGCCAGATGGAGGCAAAGTGTGGGGCTCACAGGCTCCAAACTGAAAAAGCAAGTTCACAAAACAGGGGGGACTGTGGGAGGCATGGAAGACATTGGATCTGACTTCACCGGAGGGCATTGCAAGAATGTTGGAGGTGGGGAATGAGAGAGACCAGCAGAGGAGGCGGCAGGCCTGCCCCGCCCACCCTCAAGGCACTGTGCACCACCCTGGCCTCGGATCTCCCCTCCAGGGCAGGAACACACCCACCTGACCACCTTGCTGAGGACAGGCTCCAGTGTGAGTCATCTGGGCCAGGCTTCGCTCCTCTTAGGTGGAGAGTGGAGGAGGCAACTCTAAATTTTATTTTTGAAGTGAAAAAAGCTGCCATTTAAAAAAGTTTTCAGTCAAGTTCCACTGCTGTGTGCCCATCAACGCTTGAATTGGACTGATCCTGCCATAGATAGTGGTGATAACCTCTAGACAAATAATAAAAATAAATAAATCAACAGAACTTCCAGTTTCAGTTCTAACATGTAAATAACTTAGAAGTCACTCCTGTCCTTAACAATAAGAAAAAGGCGGAAAAAGTGAAAATCAGTGACTTTTCTCAAACCCATTAGAGAATGGGGGTTGCAAAGCAAACTACCACCCTCGAATCCCGGGAGACGCATGAATATGGAAGAGTAAGTCTGAGATCTGCTCACCTGGAGCAGAATCCGCTGGAGCCAGAAACCCACAACCTGACTGGCAGCCTTGATGAATTGCTGGGGGCTGAGTGTGGAGGAGCTTGACAGGGAGCTCTTGTCACCCAGGCTGGAGTGCAGTGGCACAATCTTGGCTCACTGCAACCTCCGACTCCTGGTTCCGGGCCACACTCTTTATGGGGGGCCCATTTTCGTGGGCTTAACTCCCAGAAACTCAACAAGTCTTTCTTGGTGAAAATCTGAAAATGATCCCAGTGTCTCTGGCAGTGAGTGGCGAAGGCAATCACGTGAAATACACCCAGTGCCTTCATCATAACAAAGGCCTGTTCTCCAGGAAACCTTATTGCAGGTGGGGGAGGGGTTTCCTCCCACTCCTGCCCCCTCCAGTGTTTCTGTCTCACCTTAGCATAAAAACAAAAAACATAGTAAACAAGGGCCAGAGAGTTTCAAAAGAATAGATTGGGAATCTTGCAACCAGGAATGGAATTGCAGGGATGGGAAGCTATACCCATGCAGAAACACGTGAAGGTAACAGCCTAGGGTCACAGGCCCACCAAAAGACTGACATGTAATTAGAAGATTATAAAGAACCTCCTCCCCTAAACATACTACGACCCCAACAGGGCTCCCATATAATAGCAGTGGATTCTGGGACAGACACAGACTCTCTCTAAGGAGGAGTACTTAGGGAAGCCCAAAGTCAAAAGTGGGGGACACAAACAAGGATGCTAGAGGAATTTGATGCTTCTGGCACCCTTAGCTACAGCAAACATTAAACATGGACCAACTCCTAGCAAGTTTAACATAAAACTTCACACTAGGCCAGGTGCGGTGGATCACACCTGTAATCCCAGCACTTTGGGAGGCCAAGGCATGAGGATCACCTGAAGTCAGGAGTTTGAGACCAGCGTGACCAACATGGAGAACCCCCATCTCTACTAAAAATACAAAATTAGCCAGGTGGTGGTACGTGCCTATAATCCCAGCTACTTGGGAGGCTGAGGCAGGAGAATCACTTGAACCCGGGAGGCAGAGGTTGCAGTGAGCCAAGATCCCACCATTGTACTCCAGCCTGGGCAATAAAAGTGAAACTCCGTCTCAAAAAACAAAACAAAACAAAAAAACTTTACACTAAAGGCTTATTTCTCTCAGTTCTTACCACCCAATACAATATGTCAGATTTTCAGCAAGAAATTACAAAGTGTGCTAAAAAGTAAGAAAAAATCACACTCTGAAGAGACAATGCAACCATTAGAAATGGACTCAGATGTAACACAGATGATTCAATCATTAGACAGGGAAGATAGATATAACTGTAATTAATATGCAAAAGCTCTAATGGAAAAAGACAACAAGCAGACACAGATGATTAACCTAAGTAGAGAGATGGAAACTCTCAGTAAGAATCAAAAAGATGTACTAGAAATTTTAACAAACAAACAAACAAACAAAGAAACATTATGACAGAAATGATAAATGGCTCATCAGAGAACTGATACATCCAAAGTAAGCACTGGTGAATTTGAAGTTAGGTCAATTAAAACGTCCCAAACTATTCTCTGTGTCTCTTCATATATCTTTTGTATTTTCTAACTCTTTTCTCTCTAAGATGCATCATGTGTAATTTCTTCAGTTCTCCTGTCTAATTTAGTAAGTCTCTCTTTGACTTCATCTAATCTACTACTGTTTATATCCCTCTCCCCTCTTTAGCACAACTGCCACCAACTGAGTCCTGGGGATTCTCTTCCCTAAAGGCAGGTTATGGGTAGCACACAGCCTCTGGCTCTGCCTACCTTGACTTGAAAACCTAGTGACAAGATCGTAAGTCCTTGGCAGAGAGACACTGTCTTTATTCACTTTAAAAACATTGTTAATATGTAATTCATATAACATATTATATGTTATATAATATGCTGTGCAAGACATCACCCACAATCTAAAAATGCACCATCAGTTTGCCTTTGCTGTGCAAGACATCACCCACAATCTAGCAGCTTACAGCAACCATTCATCTTGCTCACGGTTCTGTGGGTGGTTCTCCTCTGGTCTGGTCAGCTGACCTCAGCTGGGCTCACTCATGCACCTACGGTCAGCTAGCAGGTCAGCTGGGAGCCAGAAAGTCCAGGGTGGCTTCACTCACATGCCTGGTAGCCAGCTGACTGTTGGCTGAGGTGATGGGGCTTCTGGGCAATGTGTCCCTCATCATCCAACAGACTGGTCCTGTCTCCTCCACATGTGGTCACAGGGGTCCAAGAGCAGGAAGAAGGCAGGCCCCATCATGCCTAGGCCACATTTGCTATTGTCTCATTGGCTAAGCCAAGTCATGTGGCCAATCTGAGACTCTGTATGGGAAGGGACTGCATAGGGATATGATGCAGAAAGATGTGTGACTGCAGTGGTCTACCCAGATGTTAACTGTTCTAGGGCCTCTGGGTCCTGCTTTCTCTGCTAACAGTCCCTACCCTGTTATCTATTGGTGTGAACAAATGACTCCAAAACTTAGTGGCTTAAAACAGCTATTTTATTTTGATGGGCCAAGAATGTGGAAAGGGCTTGGCTGAGCAGTTCATCTCTCATTCAGTTGATTTCAGCTGGGGCGATTGAGGCTGGAGACTCCCCTTCCAAAATGACTTC
Organism: Piliocolobus tephrosceles; assembly: GCF_002776525.5. NCBI lineage: Eukaryota > Metazoa > Chordata > Mammalia > Primates > Cercopithecidae > Piliocolobus > Piliocolobus tephrosceles. The sequence continues at coordinate 1,530,548 of NC_045439.1, read as the reverse complement.
TTCACTCCTATGTTTGGAACCCCAGTGCCTCTGTTTCTCTCTCTCCTCCACACAGTGTCTCATCCCCCAGGGCCTCTCTGCATGGCTTGAGCTTCTTACAACAAGTACATCTCAGGTTGGCTGAACTTCTTACATGACTGCTGGTCTCCTGGAGCAATTATTCCAGTGAGTGAGGCAGAAGCTGCCAGACTTCACAGGACTTAGTCTAGAGGTCCCAGCATGTCATGCCTGCTGCATTCTGTAGGCCAAGCAAATCACTAAGGTCAGCGCAGATCCAAGGTAGCAGTAGATTCGACTTCATTTCTCAATGAGAACAGAGTTTCTATCCATCTTTAATCTACCACAGTCTGCCCTGTGGCTACAATTGCTGATATTCCTTTCAAATGTAACACACACTGCATCTCACTGAAGGCCCTCGCAACATGCACTCAGCCCCACTGGAGACCCCTGCTTGTCTCATCTGTTTGGCGTTGGCTGGAAGTCCAGGACCCCCTCAGCTAATGAACTCCAGTGCACATGGGGTCCTGGGTCCTCCAGCAGAGTTGTTCTGATCTGAACAACTGCAACACAGAGACTAGTCATGGGGCCCCCCACTCACCTAGGTAAGACTCTGGGGACCACCAGAACGAACATCCATTCAACAGAGCAGAAAGCAGGAGTGCATCACAGTCACTCCATGGCGATCCTGAAACCCACCCCGGCACGTTGCCAGCTTCTGCTCCCCAATGTGATGCAGAAAGGAATGTGATGGCAATGACCCACCCAGACGTCAACTGCCCCTGGGTGGAAGAAGGTTGTGTCTTCTGGGCTCCCGGCATCATCCTCTGAGTCACCCTTTCTCTTCCATATGAGCTGTCCCTGTTCACAGCTGGGTCCCCAGCTCGGCCCTCCTCCTACCTTAGGAAGGTAGAGAACACCACTGGTACAATTTTGTTAAAAGCTTTGAGAGGTTCTTCCAGACCAACTAAGAATCAGCTGGATTAGATCAAAGCCGCCCTGGCATTGCCTGCTGAGGCTGGCCTGTCTTCGCCCTGGGCAGCCAGCTATGGGACAGCATCCAAACATGCCTGGAAACCTCTTTGACTGGCTGGCAGCATCGGTGGGGCACCCCCTGAAGATGTTTAAAGTCTCTTTTGTTTAGCTGAGAGGGCAGTGAGCCACCCCATTCCTTCTCTCTGAGGTCTGGACAAGAGCGCTTCCAGTTGTGCTGGCTTGCAGCCACACATTTCTGCCCCGAGATCATTGTTTGTATTGAGAATCTTTGTTGGGAGAGCTAGAGGGTGACACAGTTTTGTTTTTGAACTGAGCAAGTCCTGGGTCTTTTATGTTCACTCTAAATTCTGCTAAGAATTTAACTGTTCCTTAAGCTGCACCCCTCTGTCTTTGTAGTTTATCACAGGCGAAGCCGGCTGCCTGGAAGGGTCCCCTGTCAGGTCCACCGGGGGGTGAGCTGCCCTTTCTCTGTCGTATGTCAAACTTTCCATCACTGTCACCACGTAACGGGGGGCTTTCCTCCAGCCTCCAGTAACGTCCTCGCCGCCCTCACCCTTAGAGCCCTCACCAGCAATTCCCCATGCCTCCTCCCATCATCTGGTCCTCAAACTAATAACCCATGGTGAACTTTTCCTTATTATCCTTTTTTAAATAAAATTGTGTATATTTAAGGTATACAACATTAAAGATATACAACATTTGAACATACACATTGTGAAATAATTACTACGTTTCATTGTTTATATTTAAGATATAAAACATGATATTTTGAACATACACATAGTGAAATGATTACTATAGTCAAGCCAGTTAACAGATTCATCACTCCACATAGTTACCTTTTTTAAGTGAGGGCACCTGAAATCTATTCTCAGGAAATTTCCAGCATATAGTATAGTATTGACTACAGTCCTCATGCTGTACATTAGAACTCTAGACTTATTCATCCCACATAACTGCAATTTTATACCCTTTGATCAACATCCCCCCCATACCCGCCCTTGCCCCTGGTAACCACAGTGCCTCTGTCCGATTCTATGTATTCACCTTTTTAAGATTCTACAAATACATGCAGTATTTTTCTTTCTGCGTCTGGATCATTTCACTTGGTATAATGTCTTCTGGGTTCATCTATGTTGTTGCAAATGGCAGTCTCTTTTCCTTTTTTATGGCTGAATAGTACTCCGCTGTGTATATGGACCACATTTTCTTTACCCATTCATCCATCGATGGATACTTAGGTTGACTCCATTTCTTGGCTGTTGTGAATGGTGTTGCAATAAGCAAGGGAGTGCAGCTATCCCTTCGATATGCTGATATCATTTCCTTTGGCTACATACCCAGCTGTGAGATTACTGGGTCATACAGTAGTTGTAGTTTCAACTTTTTGAGGAACCTCCATACTGTTTGCCACGATGGCTGTACTTATTCCCACCAGCAGCACGCAAGGTTTCCTTTTCTCCACATCCTCAACACTTCTATTTTTTGTCTTTTTGACAACAGCCATTCTAACAGGTGTGAGGTGATATCTCACTCTGGTTTTAAATGTGTTAGGTTGGTGCAAAAGTAATTACAGTTTTTCCATTACTTTCCATTGCAAAATCCCCAATTACTTTTGCACCAACATAATACATTTCCCCGATGATTAGTGATGCTGAGCCTTTCTCATGTACCTGTTGGCCATTTGTGTGTCTTCTTTTGAGAAATGTCTATTCAGACCCTTTGCCCATTTAAAAATTGGATGATTTGTTTTCTTGTTATTGGATCATTTGAGTTCTTTGTATATTTTGGATGTGAGTCCCTTAGTGGACAAATGGTATTGAAAATTTCCTCCCGTTCCTCAGGGCCTTCTCATGTGCTGACGGCTGCCTTTGCTGCACCAGAACTTTGTCGTTTGGTGCAGTCCCGCTTGGTTATTGTTTTGCTGCCTGAACTTTTGGTGTCATCTCCAAAAAACTGTGGCCAAGGTCAATGTTCAGGAGCTTCCCCTGTGTGTTCTACCCATTTAATGGTTGTTGGCCTTACATCTAAGTCTTCAATCCATTTTGAGTTGATTTTTGTGGATGGTGTGAGATCAGGGCCAATGATCTGATACCTTCCGGGTATCAGATTATATTCTGGTGACTTATTGCTGTGTAATAAACTACCCCAAAATGTGGTGGCTTAAAACACCCCCCATTTTATTTTGCTCCTGATTTTGTGGGTTCACGTTTGGAAAGGGCTCAGCTGGGAGGTTTTTCTCGGATCTACATGGTGTCCACTGTGGCCACTTTCCAGATGTCATCTTCTCCCACATGCCTGGTGCCTGGATGCCGTGTAGTCCCTCCTTCTCTACATGGGAGCCAAGGGCTTCTCACAGCATGGCCAGGGGGTAAACATGTTGCCCTGAAGATTTCCAAGTGAGTTGGGTAAAAGCCACAAGACTCTTGACCACACAGCTTTGGGAGTCCCAGATGTCGCTTCTGCCACATTCCATTGGTCAACAAGTCACCATTAAGGCCAGTGCAGACTTGATGGGGCAGGTGGATCAGAGTCCATTTCTCCAGGGAGAAGAAACAAGAAATTTGCTTCCATCTTGAATCTACCATGGTCTCTGGAGCCTGGCCCTCTGCCTCCCAAGCTAGATCTTAGCTTCTTTGGCCTCTCTTTGCTGTCTCCATCCCACCAGGAGAATAATAGGGTTGGGTGCCCTCCAGCCCTGGAGGGACCCAGCCAGTTTCTCCCAACCTGGGCAGCTCTGGCCCAGAGGGATTGTATATGGCAGTCCAGGGGTAGGGCGCTGGGGTGGTCAGGCAGGAACGGGAGTGGCTAGGGGCAGGGGATGGGAATGTGGGGGAACACTGGTCCTAGGGAAGGCCAGGAGGCCTGAGGAGGAGGCCAGCAGATCCCAGCAGGTGAGGGAGACAGTGGGGCAGGAGGGGAGTGAGGAGAGGGGATTGTGACAACCCCTTCTCCCAGCACGAACCTCCCAAGCCGGCAGTGGATGTCTTGCAGCTTCGCCCCTTGGAGCTGTGGCCCCCAGTGCAGTGACTGGCCACTGCCTCCTGCTGTGGTCCCCCCCCCCCAGATTCCAGCATCCCAGGGAATAGGTGAAGGGGCTCCCGGTGCCAGCCCTGCCCACTTCTGAATAATAGTGAGTGTCCTCAGGCACTCAGAGCCCAGTGAAGAAGAAAGACACATGACAGGCTGGCAAAGCCCTGTTGTGAGGGGCATGGAGGGAAGGGACGGGAGGACCCGGGTCGGCTGCTGGGTGGCCTTGTGGTACAGAGACCTGAGAGGTGGGAAGGAGGTCCTCAGGGAGGAGCAGAGGCTCCACACTGACAGGTGTGCTGGCCCCTCATCCACCCACGTCCTCTCCTGGAGCCTCAGTCCGTCCGTCTGTCAAACGAGACATCTCACGGAGCTGTCATCGGGGCTGCAGGCTGTGAATCTGAAGGCTTGGCACACGGGAGGTCCTCGTGAGGTGAGATTCTTCACTGTGTTGTCGAGTTTTCCCAGCAGAGGGAAGTGTGCAGAGGCGCAGCAGAGCCTGGTGTGCTGGAGGAACAGACGTGCGGTTGGGGGGCTGGAGGCAGGGGCTGTGGAGCGAGGTGGGGGTTGAGGAGCAGGTTGTGCTGGGAAAGCCTTGACTTCTGTCTCGCAGAGGAAAACCAGAGTCCTTCAAGCAGGGAGTGACTGGAGTCCCAATTTGGTTTCTCAATTATCAGGGAGGAGGGTGGGCTCTAGGGGCTGAAAGGGAGACAGGGGTCTCCGTGGTGGGTGCAGGGCCTGCTGGAACTCTCCTGGAGGTCCCTGGAGCTAGAGGGGCCCTGGGTTGGCCCTGGGGCCCCTGGCAGTAGTAGAGAACTTGGCAGCTGGGTGTGGGCCCTGCAGGGGGCTGTGGCCCTGCCCGGTGGCCCTGCCCGGTGGCCCTGCCCAGTGGCCCTGGCCGGCTTTGTCTGGAGGGCTCTGCGGGGGCTGTGACCCTGCCCAGTAGCCCTGGCCAGCCTTGTCTGGAGAAAGCACCATGCACCATGTTTGGCAGAATGGCCTGGGGCGCTGGGCGGCGGCTCCAGCAAGGCCACTGCCAGCCGCCGGCCCTCAGCCCTTCCAGGAGCCTGCTCGGGAGCTGCTGGGACGTTGCTCTGCATCGTAATGACGCGCGCTGGCTCTCGAGGAAGGATGTGACATTCAGCATCCAGGAAATTCATTGTTATTGCCGCACACTGAATGTCAAATGAATCCATAATGGTGGCGGGGCTGAGCTGAAATATTATCCAGGTTTCAAGTGACTCTGGATTACAGCGACCGCACGGGGCACGAGGGGTGGGTGGAGGGGTTGTGCAGACGCAGGTCTGGGACAGTGGCTGGCAACAGGAAAAGGGGACAGAATGGGAGGCAACAGGTTGTGGCTGCTCAGGCTGCACACCTGGCTCTGCTGTGCAGGCTGGGGGCTGGGGGCTGGGGGCAGGCAGGACCGGAGCCTTTGCATCCTGTCGCAGTAGATCCTGCTCTGTGCTGCCCCAGGGAGCCCCTGGTCACAGCACGTGGGCTGAGGTGGCTGCTCAGAATAGGGGTGCGTCCACCAGCGGTGTCTCCCCTGCACAGCAGGCCCCAAGTTGGCCTCGCCCCTGAGGCCCGCCCTCAGGTTAAGGCTCCTGCAGGTGGTCTCCGATGGCAGCTGCCTGATCAGTGCAGCATTTGCAAGCTGCACTCCAGCTTGGAGCTCACTTTCCCTGTCCTCCTATCCACTGTCACCTTGCACAGCCTCCGACTCGCTCTCCTGGTTGGGACTGGCCTCTCCCAGCCAAGCTGGGCCCCTGGGAGAGCCCCAACACCAGGTCTGCACCCCCTGGTCTCCCATCCCTGACTCCATCCCGCAAACCAAGCTCATGGGTGGGGAGAGGGGACCTGCAGCTGCGTGCAGTGATGGAGAGGCCAGTCCCCAGCACCCCAGGCTGTTGAGAGGGCAACAAGGACCAAGGGTGGTGAGTGGCTGTCCCCCTTTCTCAGCCCCAGGGCCAGTGTGGCTGCTCCGTGGTTACTTTGTCTGACAGAAGTTGGGGTTGGCCGGGGTTGGTCTCTCCTGCACTGGGGCAGAGGCTGGGGGACAGGCAGCCTGGATGCAGCCTCTGAGCCCGTCCCTCCTGGGAATGGCAGCCCAGAAAAGGCTTTTTTCTTCTGTTCTGTCTTCTTGTATTTCCACTTTTTTTACAAAAGAAATTGCTCAGAAATGATTTAGAGCTTCTTGCTAAAAGTGCATTTTGTCATTACATGGAGAAAGCATTGGTAATTACCCCAGCTGCACTCTGCTCCTGGGAGGAGAGATGAGTCCCAGCCGTACCCCACTCCCACGAGGATAGATGGGTCTGACATCCACATCCAGCCCTTATTGTCCTTACTGCCTGGTGCCCCTGCCAGGATGCCAGGCCACCATCCTCCCTGGCCAAAGAGAGAAGCTCCTTCTCACTCCCACCATCCACCAGAGGCTCACTCCCTCCAGGTCCCATGCCCCCCGGTTTTTTGGGCCCCTCCATTTTGGGTTGTGGGGGGCATTTGGGGAGCCGGGCGTGGTGTGGCCTCGGGGGTTCTGAGTCAGTCATGGGGCATCATTGCAGGAAGGCGGGCAGAGAGGCAGGCTGCGCTTCCCTTCACCGTGGGCCGTGTCCTGCTTCCCCTGCCATCTGCGGGACCCTGGGAGAGCCGGTCAGATGAGGAAAGATCCCAGATGGCTCCTCTGTCCTCACTTGACCCCGGGCTCAGTGTAGGACAGTTGCCACTCACCTCCGGACCCCAGGAGACAGAGAAAGGCCTCTGTCTTTCTCATCTGTCCATCTTTCTCCTTTCCCAGCTCTTCAGGAGGGAATCACCAGCCACTGCTGGGCCAAAGTTCCAGCAGCAGCTGCCTGGGCTGGGCCGACTGAAGCCTCAGCAACTCCTCCTGGTGGGAAGCTCACATGGAAAGCATTCCAGACCCAGCGCCCCAGCAGGACCAAGGGGTGGGCTGTGAGCACAGACCGGGGTCCAGCAGCTCCAGGGTAAACAGATGATGGCCAGCTGCCCCCTGGTGCTGGGTGGGCTCCTGGATATTCCAGGGCGTGAAACATAAGCCTGGCCCGATTCTCGCCTGGATGCATCTTCTGCAGGCCTGGCTCCCTAAGGACACAGCAGGGAAGGCTCTGGCCATGGTGGGACCCCAGGAAACCAGCAGGCAGTCCTGTGCAGCTTAGGCTGGGCCTGGAGAGCACCAAGGAGGCCACCCCAGGCACGGCTGGTGCTCACATGCTGTGGTGGGTTGGATGGTGCCCCTCAAGGATATGGCCATAGCGTAATGCCTGGAGCCCAGGTGTGGTCTCACCTGGAACTAGGGTCTTCGAGTGAAGGATCTTGAGGTGAGGTCGTCCTGGATCATCTGGGTGGGCCCTAAATCCCATGGCTGGCATGTGTCCTTACACGAGGAGAGCCAAGGGAGATTGGACACAGAGGAGGAGGCCCTGAGAAGATGGAGGCAGAGACTGGAAGGATGTGGCCACAAGCCAAGGATGCCCAGGGCCACTGGAAGCTGGGAGAGGCAGGAAGGAGCCTCTGCTGGAGCCTCCAGAGGGAGCAGAGGGTGAGTCCCTTCCAGGGCGGCTGGAGGCTCTGTGGGGTTTGCACTCCTGGTGGACAGCCACCCCTGCTAGCAGCCTGATTTCAGACCTCTGACCTCCAAAGCCCTGAAAAAATACAAGTCTACTGTAAGCTCCCAGCCTGCAGACATTCGATGCAGCAGTCACAGGGGACCAAGGCAGATGCTGGTCTGGGCGCTTCAGTCACCATCTCTGACCCGGCCTGTCTTGCTCCCAGGACCCCAGGCCCTGGTCCTTGGTAGCACGGGGAAAACACCAGAGGAGGGAGCGCAGGTGTGAATGACAGGGCAGACCCAAGCACTGGCTGGAGGGCGTTCACCGTCCAAGACAGGGCCCAAGAGTGAGAGTGCGGCCATAGGAGCTGGGAGCTAGGAGAGCCAAGTGTGAATTGCAAGGGCTGGGGCTGTCCTACAGCACGGGCCAGGGCCCCAGCGGATGCAGCCTGGCACTCATGGTCCAGCTTTCTGAGCATGTTCCTTGAGCCACATATTTTGAGGACCTACAGGGCGCTGGCCAGTGCTCGGAGGCTTATGTGGGTCACGTCTACCTCGGCAGCCCTGTGGACAGCATCAGAAACCCAGCTTTGCAAGCGAGTGAAAGTCCAGGCCCATGTGAGGCTGGGAAGTGGTGGGCTTGGGCCTGGACCCCGGACCCCAGACCCATGTCTCTCTGTCCCTGGAGAGGTCTCCTGCAGAGCCGCAGCTCTGGAGTTGGATGGAAACTAGAGCAGGGATGGTGTTGCCACAGCAGAGAGCTGCAGTCCCGGGAGGTGAGAGCCCTGGTAAGCCTGGGCAGTCAGGAACCGGTCCTGGAAGTGTCCCTACATACCCGTGTGCCAGTCACCAAATGCCACACAGGCCACGGGGCTCCTTCTGCCCAGGGCCACTGTTCTGCAGTGGCGAGAGTCCTGTCTCCACTTGGCAGGACCGTAATTAACCAGTCTGGAAGCTTCTGCCAAGCTCTGTACAGAATCAGCCCCAGACGAGGTGCCGCACAGCGGCCATGGGCCCAGCACACTCCACGGACGGAGAATACACTGATGATGGCTGAGCGGACAATGGGCTGGGCACAGACCCAGCGTGCCAGGGCCTCCCTTAAGTCCAGACAGAACAACCTGGGATGCCGGCTTTGGGGATCTGATGATGACAGATCTTTAGCCGCAACTGTGGGAGGATATGGAATAACTCGCAGCCGTCAGTGGAAGGAGACGTCCCCAGAGCGCAGAGGAAATCAGCATCTGTACAGAGTGGCAGGCACACGGGGCTTTGTGCTCCCCACCTGCTTCCCAGGCACCGGGGCCGTGGGTGGCTCTTGAGCATGAGAGTGGCAGGACCAGCCCCTCATCTGGGAGCTGAGGCAGGTGCTTGCAGGCACAGGCCAGGTCCTTCGGGAGCATGAGGAGGTGGGGACACAGGGCAGTGGAGGGGCCAGGGCCTCTCTGTGGCCTTTGGTGTTCCCACCTGTACCGTGGGATGAGCCCCCTGCTCTGGGATGCTGGGCCAGGCAGGGGCTCGCTCGGCACTGGGTGGACCGTTGAGAGGAATGAGCCTGGTGTTGGGCTCTGGCCCTGACCCCTGGCATTTGCTTCTTGCCTTGGAATTGGGGGCAGGGGCCTGGCCCACAGGAATCGTGGTGACAGGGAGGTGGCCCTCTCTTCACCAGAAGTGTGACCTCCACAGAGAGTCCAGGAAGCAGGGATGAAGGAGTGCCTCATCCTCCGTGCTGGACTCAGGAGGACCTGCAGTTCTGAGGGCTCAGCGGCCTCCTCCAGGGCCATTGCTGGGAGGAGAGGACCCGGTGTCAGGTGGGAATTCGCCAGCTCCTGTGCCCCCAGCTCCCTTCCTCCTGGGGGCTGAGGCAGCTGAGTGGATGGGGGCCATGCCCTCCCTTGCCAGGCCAGCCAGCTCCCTGCCCTCGTCCAAGCAGCCTCTCAATAGGCAGTGGCCTTGGGCCATCCCTGCTTCCAGAGGGTCCCCCATGGGGCCCTCAGCCCCTGGCAGAGCTGGGGGGCAGCTGCAGTGGGGCCGGTGCCTGGGGGGCCACAGGAGGTATCTTGTCCAGAGCTGTATTTTGGATTCATTTATTTCCACTCTGCCTGGAAACCCACTCTGCCCCGTGTCCTCCGGGCACACAGTGCCTCCTCAGAGATTTTGGGCGCTCTGCAGGAGCGAGGACAGCTGTGTGTCTGCTGGCCACATGGGGCAGCCTGTGGGATGAACGGCCAATGAGTGAGGTTCAGCAAGCGGGTCTGGGCCCCAGCTCAGCTGGTGGCCATGACACAGGCTCCTGGAAGGCAGAACCACGTGTGTCCATCTGGGCCAGAGGCTGGGAGTCCGCAGCATCAGGCTGAGTTCAAGGCCTGGGAAGCCTGTCCTGACAGCTCCCCCTGCCCCCGGCCCCCAGCCCTGACCTTAAGCCCTTACACCACCGCTCAGAGGCTTGGATAATGAAGCCTCTCTCCTGGCTCCCCAGCTCCAGCACCTTCTGTGACTCCCAGATGGACAGCAGCTACCGTCCCTGCAGCCCTCCTGCAAAACACGGCCTTTCACACTGCTGGGCCCCGGAGGAAACAGCAGACCCACAACCTGACCTGGAGCTCCCGGGGCCTTTCGTCATCTCGCCCAGCAGCCCCTCCAGCTCGTGCCCATGGTTCCCTCGCACACCCTACAAAGTTCAGCCAAACTGCCGCTCCAGGCTGACCCGGGCACCTGCTGCTACCTGGGCTTCCCTGGGCTATCCCAGGGGTGTCCCAATCTCCAGCTCCAAGCCCAGGCCTCTCTGGGGCTGAGCACTTGGTCCTGTGTCCAGTTCCTGTTGTCCGCGTTGGTTTCAGCTCCTGTCCCTGCTCCTGCAGAGGGACCTGGCCCTGCAGTCTGGCACGATGTTGACGAGTGGGGATGGGGACAGCAGCCCTGGCCTTCGCTGGAGTAGGAGGATCTCCCCAGCCGACCCCACCCGTCCTGGGCTCCACAGAGCTGGGGGGACGGAGCCTGGGTTGGGAAAACCGCCTGGCCTCCTGGTGTCCCCACAGTCATCTCTATCTTACTGGTCCTGCCCTGGCTGGGTCAGCTCCTAGCTGATGACCCAAGCCTCAGGTCCACCTGTGAGTTGACAGTTGGGGCCATGTATGGCCCACGCTCAGGCTGCCCCCAGGGAAGAGAGCTGCCCCTCACCCACTGCTGGGCGTGGATTGAGTTCAGTTCCCCCTTCATAGGTGGGAATCCAGCCCCTGGGATCTCAGACTGGGACCTTATTTGGGAACAAAGTCTGACAGAAGTAACAAGTTAAAGTGAGGTCACTGGTGTAGTGTCCTGTGTGGCTGGTGTCCCTATAAGAAGGGGGACTTTGGACACAGATGTGCATAGAGGGAAGACGATTAAAGACACAGAGAAGACGGTGTCTGTCAGCAGAGGCCAGAGGCGGGGCAGGTGAGTGCTGTGTAAGCCCCGGTCTGCAGGGCATCCGCAACCGTGAGAAAGCAGCTGGCTGTCCCCGAGGGAGCGATCTGCCTGGCAGACACATTGGAGTCCAGGGAGGGGCTCAGGCTGGGCTCCTGCCTCGGCCACCACTTTCCCTCCTCTGCCTCCCCTCTCCCCACCCTTGCCCTCACCCTTCAGGGCCTGAGCACCAAAATGAAAGTCAACCTTCTCAAGCAAACGTGTGGCTTCTGGAACCACGCAAACAAGGCCCTTCATTGTACAGATGGGGAAACTGAGGTCCGGGACTGGGAGCTTCCTCAGCCCATTTCTGGCCCAAGGTGCCCATCTCCCACACGAGATCTGGCCCCCAGGGCGTGGGGGTGTCTGTCTGGGCCAATGGATGTCTTGGCCTTTGCTTGGCGTCTCCCTGTGGCCTGCCTCGTTCCTCGGGGAGTGTTTGATTTTAGAAGAAAAGGGGAACCCACTGCAGGGTCTAGAGAGGGACTTTCCCTTGTGCTCCCCTCCCTGATGTCCCGGTGCACTCCTCAGCTCGCTTGGGAACTCCTTGGCCGGAGTAAGCCCACGGGTCAGGCGAGTCGACGCGAGGCTGCTGGAGGAATGAGCGTGGCTGCCTTCAGTGGCCAGGAGCCCACAAGAACAGGCAGCCTGAGCTTCCACTGAGGGCAGACAAGGTCGGGGGCAGGGAACCGCTGGGTCTGGAGACTAGAGAACCTGGGGAAGTGGCTTGTGAAGGAGCAAAGCCTGTGTCTGCACAACAGCATGTGGTGGGCTCACCAGGGCCTGGTGGGGGGTGGTGGGGGCGGGGTGGGGCTGTGGAGCTGCTTTGGAAGGGAGTGGGGACCTGCAGACCTGGGACAGATGTCTTTGTGCAGAGGCTGCTGTGGAATTGGAAGCTGGCCTCACTCTCCTAGAAATCAAAGCAGTCAGCAAAGTGCCTCCTCCTCCAGGGAGCCCTCCTGGGTTCAGGGGGTGTGTGTAGGAGAAAGAGACCACCTACTTCCCACTGGCTTGCATCATGCCTGTAAAGAATGTTCTGGCATCTCCTCTGGGGTTCTGGCCTTCTGGAGAAATTGGCTGAGGAGACATTGGAGCCCACTGGCCAGGGATGGGAACAATGTTTTGGGAGGGCCTGGGTTCTTGCACTGGAACCTCTGGGCTGGGTTCTGTGGAAATTGTTCTGAGAATCTGCCTTTGATTTGGCTGCTCTGGAGCACGACAGCGGAGCCTGAGTGAGCGCCAGGCCCTGCTCCCACCCACCATTGCTGTTCTGTGTGGTGGGGACTGAGGCTGAGACACTGAACACCAGCCAGATCTCACAGGAAGCACGTAGCAGGGGCAGGGCAGCCTGGTGCCCAAGCTCTCCTTGGCCCATCTGGAGAAGGCTGGGCTGGCCAGAAGGTGGGGGGTCGGGCCTTGGAGTCCCCATCCAGGGTAGATGGAGGCCAGGGCCTGCACCCCCTGCTGTGTCCTACTGGGGAGCAGGTGGGCAGGAGCCCTAGCCACCCAGGGCATGTGGTGGCCCCCAAGCAGCCGCATCCTCATCCTCACAGGTGGGGCCTCGTCCTCCAGAGAAGCTGCGGCTGCTTTATGAGGCCAGCCTGGCGCTGCAGAACGCTGGGGCAGTAAAGGAGGGCAGGGCCATTACTTACCAGGTTCCACTGTTCCGGGGCCCTGGGCAGGGAAGTGGGTCGCTGCAGAGTACTCTGTCATCTACACTTGGGGCTCTGACCGCGGTCGGGGCCTGTGGAGGGGGTGTTGGGGTGCAGGGTTCCTGAGGACCCAGGGAGCGGCGAGAGGAATGGCCAGCTTTGGCTCTGCCGTTTTGGGTGTTGGAGGGGAGGGCGGCTGCCTCTGCACAGCGGGCCCAGACCAGCATCCTGGGTGCTGGGATCTCACAGGTCCCCTGGGAGCCTTTGGACGCTAGTGGACAGAAGCACCAGGGTTCCTGCGGTCCTGGCTTTGGACCTGGGTGCTCCTCATGTTGACGGGGGTCTCCCACACACCAGGTCCCCTCATGGCAGGGGGGTCACCCTGAGCTGCTGAACCAGCCTCACTTTCCGTAGGAGGCCAAGGGAATAATGGTGCAGGGTCCATGGCTGTGGGCTCCGTGCTGCCAGGGCGCCAAGAGGAATAACCAGTGATGATATCAGAGCAGGTATCCAGGAGACGCTGCCTGGGTCAGCACCCCATGCCTCAGTTTCTCCATCTGTAAAAGAGTGACAACACTCCTGACCTCACACGGCGACTGACTTCAAGGGGGAAAAGGGACTCCTGGCTGGGCTTCACTCTGAATCTCCTGATGACAGCAGGCACTGGCACCAAAGACACCACCCCCTCCTCCAGAAGTGAATTTCCAGCACAGGCAAGTGGAAAGTGCTCATGGGGTGGGGGTGTCTGCCGCTGCAGAGCTCATTCTACAAGGGCCTTGTTCGTTCTTCCCACCAGCCTCTGCTGTGGGCGTCTGAGGCAGCCCCACCTTGCTGGGGAGGAGGGGGAGCTCTGCCTGGCCCAGGAGAGGGGCTTGGCCTCCAGCACACCTGGGTCTGGGGCCCTGCCTGGGCTGCCAGGGCAGCTTGGGGGACTACATGAGGTCACCTGCTCATTCTGCAGGAATTCGTGGCCCTGCACTGTACGGGATCTTCTCTGGGCTCTGGGAACACAGCAGGTGTCAACAGCAGGCAGGAGCCTGCACCCTCCTGAGAGACCCCGGCTCCTCCCTCACTGTGTCCTCCATCTGGGCCATGATGGGCGCCATCTGCTTGGAAGACAGTCTAGGATCTCCTGTGGGAACTGCAGCCCCAGCGACTCTTGGGACCATGGGGTTCTGGGCGGCCGGGTGGTGTCGGCGGGGTGGGCCAAGCTCTCCCCAACGGGAAGCACAGGGGCCAAGGAGACGGAGGAGCTGTCGGCTGGTGGCTGCCTCGGCGAGGCCGGCCCAGTGAGCGTCGCAGCTACCCGGGGCCTGACTAGGGCAGCTGACACCTCCTGGGCCAGCCAGCTGTTGGAGTGTCCTTTGAACCCAGTGTCGGGACCAGCGCTGGGGGCCCAGGATACAGCCGGAGGCCGTGTCTCAGGCAGCGCCGACGATGAGGTTCCCTTTCTCCACCTGTGGCTTCGTGCCCTGGGCCCTGGCACTGACTCCATCCCAGCACGCTGCCGTGAGGACTACGTGAGGTCAACTGTTCACTCTGCAGGAATTCGTGGCCCTACACTGTCCAGATCTTCTCTGGGCTCGGGGGACACAGCAGATGTCAACAGCAGGCAGGGACCTGCACCCTCCTGAGAGAATGGGTGGCTCTGTGCCCTCCACAGCTCTGCGGTACCCACCAGCTAAGGCCACATCTTGGTTAATTCCCACCAGCTGTGGGAGGTAGGAATTCCCACCCCATTATAGTTGGGAAAATAGACTATCCCTGAACATCCCTTGTGTTCAGTGCAGTGTCACCTCCTCCAGGAAGTCTTCCTGGGCTCCCAGCTGGGGCCGCAGCCCCTCCCTGCCTGTCAGTTCTGAGGTCTCATGGAGACTGTCTCCAAGGAACAGTTTTGAGAAAGTAGGCTCTTCTCTAACAGACTCCTAAATATCACATTCCTTTGTCCCCTGCACTGTCTCCCCACGTAGGGACTATCAGTACTGCCACTGACAGCTGGAGAAATTGAGGCACAGAACAGTTATCTCATTACCCTAAGTTGCTGAACTAGGAAGGGGCACAGCCAGGTTGGACTCTTCAGCAGCCTGGCCTGGCATCAGGAAGCTCAGCCCCAAGCAAAGTTCTGGAACTTCTCTATGCTCTCCTTCTGGCTGCCCCGTGTGGGGCTCTGACTCCTGAGAGCCCCGGGGTTGCCGTGGACAGATAATCAGGAAACAGACATTCAGCTGAAAAAGCAAACATTGACCAAGGCACGCAGCAGGGCCTGTGGTATGGGAGCGCTACCTGGTCCCCTCACAGACCGCCGGGTGGGACCGGGGGCCAGGGACGCCAGGAGCCGCCCACTGACCCGCGTGTCTGCCCTGTGGCTCCATCTGTCCTGGGGTCCCTTTCTTTCCTCCCTGTCAGGTCAGATGCACGAGGAACCAGCTCCCGGGCAGAGGGTCCCTCATCGCCCCACATGGACACACCTACTTTCCGTTGTCACCCGTCAGCATGTCCGGGCTGTGCTTCAGTCCTCACTGTGGCCCTGATCTCTCTAGGACTGATCCAACCTCTTCCCCCTTCCGCGGAAGATGGGTTTCCACTAGGCCGGTGCCCAGGGCTCCTCAGGCCCCCACAGTGAGCCACCGTGTGGCGTGGGCTCTGAGGGAGCGGGGTCAGTGGGAGCCGGTAGGCACAGAGTGGCCCTAGGATGCTCTCCGCTGAGAAAGGGGATTTGGGTCACTGCATGGGGTCTTCCATGGTGCCCTGGAGGGCACTTGGAGGAAGCTAACTGGAATGAAGTGGGCACTGCCCACGTTGCTGGATGCAGCAGGGGTCACCGTTCCCAGGGTGGGGACTGTGAGGTCCTCACTCAACTGCGATGCCACACCAGATTCTTTTACTGTCTGGCATGTCCTCAGTCTGGACTGTGTCCTGACCAGACGATCGCACCCAGACCCAACTCCCCCACACAATGCAGCTGAGATCTGCGTGTTTGGAGGTGACTGCCTGATTTCTCCCAAAAATAGTCGTACCTTTTCATAGACAGGAGGATTCTAGGAGCCTCATGACTTTCCCTAATTTTCCCTCCACCTTCAACGCATACCCGCCCACCTCATCCAAGCCCCGGGCTTGACAGGTGCCCCTCTGAGAACATTAGTGTGCTGACTTTGTCCCCAAGGGTGAGGTGAACCGCTGGAGACTGATGCCAGGGACTGGGGAGTTGCCGTGACCTGAAGGATGGTCAAGGCACAGGACTCGTGAGACGTACCTTCTCCAACCACAGCACAACCATGTGAGGGACTGGGGACAAGAACGGAGTGGAAAATACCCGGCCATCCGGGAAGTATGAAAACAACCCCTTGGCCAAACAAGAAACCAGACTAAACTGACACACTGAACTGAATGATGAAAAAGAACTTCACAGTAAAACACGTAGGATCCGCCTAAAATTGTATGGAAGGATAATTCTATGGCTTTAAATGATTATATTAGAAAAGAAGGATGTCTAAAAATTAATGAGCTGAACATCCAGCTCAATAAACTAGAAAAAGGAGAACAAAGATAGAAGGAAATAAAAAAATAAGAGCCAAAATTAATGAAATGGAAAACAATATACAAACAAAGGAATCACTAATGCCAGAAGCTTGATTTTTGAAAGGACATCAGTTTTAGTGATTTGTTGCACTGCACAGTGACCGCAGTTAATGATAATGCATTTTACATTTTTAAATTCCCAAAAGAATAGATTTTAAATGTTTTCACCACAAAAAAACAATGTGTTGATGAGGTGATAGATATGTCAATTAGCTTGATTGACTCTTTCCACAATGTATACATAGAATAAAACATCACATGGTACCCCGTAAGTATACACAATTATTAATTGTTAATTAAAAATAAATGCAATGTAAAAAATCTCTAAAGTCCTGGTAAGTCAGATCAAGAAAAATGTGAGAAGGCATGAATAGCCAGTGTTAGGAAAGAAAAAGAGAAATCTCTACAGATCTGATAGATCTCTAAAATTTAAGAAGAGAAAAAAAATGGGTTCCAAGAGGATCTCCATTGGAGGGGGCAGCTGTGCCATCAGTGGTGGCTATGGCGGCAGAGCCGGAGGCAGCTATGGCTTTGGTGGTGCCGGGAGTGAATATTATTATTATTATTATTTTGAGATGGAGTTTCGCTCTTTGTTGCCCAGGCTGGAGTGCAATGGTGCAATCTCGGCTCACTGCAACCTCTGCCTCCCGGGTTCAAGTGATTCTCCTGCCTCAGCCTCCCGAATAGCTGGGATTACAGACATGCGCCACCACTCCTGGCTAATTTTGTATTTTTAGTGGAGACGGGGTTTCTCCATGTTGGTCAGGCTAGTCTCAAACTCCCGACCTCAGGTGATCTGCCCATCTCGACCTCCCAAAGTGCTGGGATTACAGGTGTGAGCCACCACACCTGGCCATAAGTGAATATTATAAATTAATTCATGTCAATAAGTTTGAAACATTTGATGAAGCTAACAATTTCTAGAAAGAGGCGTTTATCAAAATTGCCACAAGAAGAAATAGAAGACCTGAAAAATTCTTACCTACGACTATTACAGAAATTGTCTTTATAGTGTTTCTTCCCTAGAGAAAACTCTAGGCCCAAAGAGTCTTCATTCAGAACTTTGATTTAATATTTAAAGAAAAAAATGCCATTTTTATACAAAACCTTTCAGAGAAAAGAAGGAGCTCTTCCCAGTTTATATTATCAGGTGAGCATAATCTGAATACAAAAATCCAAATAGAAAAGTATGAGGAAGGAAAATCCCAATCACAAACACAGACATAAGTATCTTATGACATCAGCAGACTGAGTATGGTAATGTGTAAAAAAGATCACGACCAAGCATCATGACCAAAGTGTCTGCATTTCAGAATTGTGATTTCAGTTAAACAGAACATGGATCTAGGCTGCTGTGAAGGTGGGAGGCAGTGGAACAGCCTCTGCACTGCTGAGGGAAGGCAGGTTCTATACCCAGCTAAGATAGCCTTCGCACACCAGGAAGAGCTCATGGGAGGTATTCAAGGATTCAGAGATGACACGTCGCCCCCTACCTTGTCCGAGGAAAGCGGATAATGATGGACAAGAACAGAGAGCTCAAGAAGGAAGAAGATGGCAAGGGGAGCCCCTGAAGAGCAATGACCTTAAAGATACTTCCCAAAATGCAAAAAAAAGGAAAAAAAAATTTTTTTAAAAATGAAACATTCTAGAATGTCTTCCTTTTCTTTATTCATTCCCTTGTTCCCTCTATCCTGCTCACTCACTCACTCCACAAGTACTCACTGACCCCATCTCCGGGCACAGCTGGCTCAGGGGCCCAGACCCCCTTCTGAAGGAAGACGTTCACACAGATCTGCCACTGGGGCCTCCCAGACTCCCACTTCCTACTCTCACCGTCACCCCTCTTGTGGGCCTCACTCCTTTAGGGGCAGGGCTGGGAGAGGAAGGGGCCGGGAGGACACTGGTGTGGGAAGGGGAAGCAGCCAGGGGCATCTCTAGGGCTGCTCTGAGCTGGCCCAGGTGCTGCTGGTCAGCATGAAACAAAGCTGGCCTTCTCAGGCCTGCCGCCCTGCAGACAGCCCCCGTTAGGGTCATGATGGCTGTGCCATGGTGGAGGCCCTGCCCTTGCTGTCCCCACTGCGTGCTAAGCATTCCCGTACCCTTCATGTCCTTGAGCCGCCGGTGCTCCCCAGAGCCCCACCTCCCGAAAGAGCCCCTGAGAGGTCGGAGCAAGAATTGGCCAGGGTAGGGGGTGCCCTGCCCCGAGAGAGCCGGGGGTGCTCGGGCTGGTCCTCAGGCCACCCGGGCCCACTTCTACCTCCTTCGATGGTGGGCCAGGGCTCCCCAGTCCTGCTGGCCAGAGTGTATCCCCGTGGGGACCTCAGTCAGTTGCCCCCTCGTTTGTCTTTCAGCCAACACTTGCCAGGTCTGGCTCTGCCTCAGGTTGGGCAGGCAGCAGGGTGACAGGTGTAGCAGCTCATTGCGCCACATCCTGGACCCTCGAGCTTGTCCCGGGGGACTTCTGCGCCCCACGCCGGGAAGCTCTTCCCATAGGAAGCCTCAGGGTGAGTGGGCGCCCTCGGAGATAAACACGGAGTCCAGGCACGCGAGCTCCAGCCTAAGTGAGGATAAATCTCCATGACAAATGTCTCCTCGAAAGCCTGGAACAAAGGCCGTGGCGTGTTTATCCACCCTAAAGGCTGCACAGACAGCCCGGACCCCGGAAACAACCAATCGCGTCGAAATTGATGGCCCACTCAGGACGCCTCATCTATTACCAGAGATGTGATAGAGACGCAGGCAGGCGTGACCAGGAGAGGCTGCAGGCGGCTGTGTGGTCATGGCTTCCTGCCACCCAGAGGACTTGGGCCCCAACCTCAGCCACGCAGCCTTCCGCCCAAGGACAAATGGGGTCAGGGCAGCAGCTGCACCTGGCGAGGATGCACTCCCTTCCCGGGGGGCCGCTTTTTTCCAGGAGTGCATGGCCCTGGGCCGGCTGCTGAGACCTTGTGCCCAGCCCCTCCGCGGCGGCACTGTCGTCAGACACCAGCCTCCGCAGCTCCCAGCCCCGCTCTCCCAGACTCCACTTCAGCTTGCCCGGACTTACCGTGTGTGTCCCGTCTTCCTTTCTGGACCCCGCGGCTTTAGAGGACTGCAACTTCTCTGGATGTCAGGGCACGGTGACACTCCCACCCTGAACGTCCTGCTGTGGCAGCCCTGTGTGGGGTGCAGGAGTCTTGGCACGGCTAGGCCACCACCTCTGGCCTAGGGTCTCACAGGCTGCAGTGCAGGGGTCAGCTGGGGCTGCTGTCACCCCAGCCCACAGCCAGTTCAAGGCCGAAGGCCACCTGGACCACGGGGCCGCAGGCCTCATGCTCGAGGTCACTGGCCGGGCGATGGGGACCTGGGCTCTCCCCGGCCCTGTCCTGCCTGCTCAGTGACTTGGGCAGCCCCTCCCTCTCACTGGGTCTCCTCGTCTGGGATGGAGGGGTGGCACAGTGATCTGTCTCGGCCCTTCCCGCCCCGTGGATGGCTCCGCACTTCGGAGGCTCCCCCAGCCTCGTGTTCGCAGACGCTGCCTCGGTCTCTTCAGCCTCCTTGGGGTAGCCCAGCCCCAGAGCAGAGCCCATGCTGGTGCCAGCACCTTTGCCAGCAAAGCACCTCCCCCAGGCTGCTGAGCGGGGATTTGCTGGCTCTGGGTGCGCTCACGTGACCAGCACAGACGCTGCTGATCAGCCTTCAGCGGCCTCCCAGCCAGGGCCGCCCCGAGGGCAGCGGTCGGCTTCCTCCGCAGCTGCCTCCGCAGTCCCAGGGCTTCTTTCCCAAGGAGCAGACAGCTGCATTCTCTGAAAGGGGCCCTGGTGTGAGGCCAGCTGGTACCCAGTTACTTAGGGTGACTCAGGTGAGAGGTTGGTGGTGCTGTGGGTCCCCACCCATGCTCCTGTCCTGTGAGGTGGTCCCAGGGTCTCCTGGGCTCTCCAGGTCCATCAGCCGGCTGCCCGCCTGCCAGCACATCCGCTGTGGGCAAAAAGGGTGCTTTTGGCTTCCGTGGTGATGGCCCATGAAGATGGGGCTCCGGCCCTGCAGACCCCCTCCCACTGCCTGGCATTGCCTGGAGGGGCTGGGCTTTCACAGCAGGGAGGGACAAGGCCGGGGAGCAGCTCCTGCTTTTCCTTGCGTGAGGCCTGGATCTGATTTGCACAATGATCTCATCGTGTGGAAATGTGCCAGCACCTGGCTCTGACGCCAGACCACCACGAGTGGCAGCTTCTCCAGGACATGTCGACATGTGACAAGGGGGTCCGGCATGTGGAGAAGCAGTGGTGGGCTGCGAGGCTCGAGGCTCAGGTGACCAGCAGCGGGTGTGGGGGCTCCTGTGATCCCAGAGTGGGTGACCGTCAGCCAGAGCAGGGACCCCCACAGAGCCTCCCAGTTAGGGCCCCTGGTTATGGCTGGTGGGGGCTGCATGGAGAGGCAGTGGCCCAGGGTCTGTAGAGTTGTGTGCTGGCACAGCAGTCCCTCTCCAGCCCCATCTGCCCCCTGCTCTGGAGGAATGGAGATGGGACCCCTCCTGTGCCCGTGGCCTGGCCCAGGGCTGGCACCTGGAGGTGAGGCCCCCCACCCTCAAGCCTCCCCAGTGACCTGCTGCCCCCAGGGCAGGGCCTGCCTGAGGGGGAGGCAGTGCTCAGCCCTGAATGAGCTGTCAACTGCTGTGTCACAAATTGCCCCAAACTTAGCAACTGAAAACAACATACATTGATTATTTCCAGTTTCTGGTGGTCAGGAATCTTGACACGGCTTATCTGGGGTCTCTGACTGGGGTCTGAGGGCTCGGCAGTGGAGCAGGTCCACCGTGTAGCCAAAGAGGTGCTGCATGGAGGTGGGGCAGGGTGCAGGTCCACTGAAAGGGAGCAATGAATCTGCTCTGCATGGTGGCCCCAAGCAAGTGGGGGCTTGTTGCAATGGGGACACAGGATGGCTTTTCCCGCATAGCCCAGAAGTCTTCATGCCCCGGTGCAATCTTCTCCAGGGAACGCGTAGATTTATCCACGAGATGATGGAACCCCACGGAGCCATGCCCAGCCCCACCAGAGGTCTCAGGGGAGGGCTGGATGTAGGGATTGGGGGAGAGGGGCTTTTCTCTGAGACCTGCAAGTTACTGGTCACTGTCAGTCACAAATGGAGCTTTCCTCCATCTCTCCCTCCCCCAACCCTGCCCCCATCTCACTCAGTTCCTTCCGCAGATCCTTGGTGGTGCAGCGTCTAAGCAGGGCCTCCAGCCAGAGTCCCGCCCTCGAAGAGGCAGGAGGGGCACCCTGCTCTGATCCTACCCCCACCCACTGCAATCTGCAGGGTGACCCTGGGAAAGTCACTGCCCTTCAAGGAGCCTCAGTTTCCCCATCTCCCATGGGTGATGGGACCAGACTCTTCCCTTCTCTCCAATCGTAGAGTCATTGGCATCCCGGCCAGGAGGTGGCTGCCGGTCACTTTTCTTGGTTCATTTGCCCATTCATTAAATAGTTGTAGCACCTTTCCTGTAGTGGGTGGCATGGTAGCCCCCAAACATCTGTGTCCATGGACCCAAAGCCTGAGGACCTGGCAAGCTCTCAAAAGAGAGTGTTTGCAGATTTAATAAGGTAAGGATCTTGGGATAAGATTATCCAGCCCTAAATCCAAGGACAGGTGTCCCCATGAGAGACACAGACACAGGGGGAGGCCACATGAAGAGGGAGGCAGAGATGGAGGGACGTGGCCACACGCCACGGACACCGGGGACCACTGAAGCTGGGAGGATGGGAAAGGATCCTGCCCTGGAGCCTGCAGAGGGAGCAGCGCTGCATGCCTGGCTTTTGGACTCCAGCCTCCAGGACTGTGGGGGAGTCCATGCCTGTTGTTTCAAGCCTCTGAGCTAGGGCAGCCACAGGAAACACACGCCTTCGGTGTGCACCATCTACTGGCAGCCAGGGAACAGCCGCTAGAGGGACGGCTCATCTTCAGCAGAGAAACGGACCCGGGAGGGAAGGGACCCATGCGGCTGAGGGTTCCAGGAGCTGGAACCTCTCTGCCCTGCTCCCTCCAGGCCCCAGCTGGGCCAGTATCCCTCAGCTGCTGTGGCCGTAAACAGCACCTGCCGCCTTCACACTCTTCCCACAGCGCGGGGTATGGAGAGGGTGGCCACGCGTTTCAACAACCATCCTCTTGGGATATTGTCAGGAGTGGGCTGGTGGGCCTAGGCATTGTCCTGTGTCGGACACTGCATGGGTCCTTCACCCACACCTGTGCTCGCGGGAATCTCTTAAGTAAAGTCTGCATGTCGCAATGAGTTTCAGCAAAGCCTCAAGTTAAATGGCTTGTGATAAAAATATTAAGCACATTATGACTGCAAGACGTGATCTCGTCAATGAAGGAAGCTCTTAATTATTTTTGAGGAGAAGTATCAACAGTGTCAGATTTAACCACCAAACTACTTAATATCACTTCCGCCCAATTTTGCAGATCATGATCTGCTCAATTAACGGGCAAGAGATAATGGATGGAGCCCACGAGGCTGCTTCGGGTGCCGCTGCTGATGCTGGGGACCGAGCCGGGATGGAGGGAGGGGCGTGCACGGGAGGACCCCGGAACTTTCCCCAGGAATAGACCCTGCAGGGGAAAGCTCTGTCCCAAAGCCCTCTGAAGTGGGCTGCAAGCTGCATTCAAAGGGGCTTCTCAACCCAGACCGCAGGTGGGAGCGAGGGCTGCGAGGCTGCACCCTGGAGACACGGCCAGGCCAGGCACTTGCTCGCGCTGCCAGGCGGTTTACCCTCACAGCGCGTCCTGAACCGCCTTAGAGAGGCCGTAGAGGGCAGCTCTCTCGTTCACAGGTGCTGAGTTTGCTGAGCCCCTCCGTGCTTCTTGCTTGCTCCCTGCACTCCGGGGTGGAGGTCCTGCCATCTCCTCTCTGCAGATGAGTTCTCTCATCCGAACCTCACGGCTCAAGGAACAGAAAGCCAGACCAACAGTGATCAAACACAGTGGGCATTGAACTACCTCGCGGGGGTGAATGGAAAGGAGTTCCCAAGGACCCCAGATTCTAGCCCCAGGGCCCTGTGGATGGATCTCATGTGGGAAGGGGATCTGGCGATGCGGAGAGCAGCCTGGCGTATCTTGGTGGGTCTTTCAGTGTAATCACGAGGCAGCGGAAAATTTGACAGAGTACAGAAGAGAGAAGGGGATGTGTCCGGGAGATGGAGAGTGCAGTGATGGGGCCACAGCCAAGGACCACTGAGTGCCGAGGGGGCTAGGAGAGGCCAGGACAGGCTGCCCAGAGCCTCTGGAGGGAACGTGGCCTGCTGCACCTTATTGCATTGCCGTGAAAGTTGTTTTAGACTTCTACCTTGAGACCTGTGTGAGAATACAGTTCTGTTGTTTCAAGCCACTAAATTTGTGATAGTTTAATTTTTTTTCAGGAGCCACAAGAATCTAATACATTTATTAAAGGAGCCTGGAGGTGGGTGGCACCGGCGTTGAGAAGGAGGTAATGATGTCACCCGGGGCCCTGGCTCCTCTCCTTTCCCTCAGTCAGAGAACAAATGTTGGCTATTTGTTCTCTGGCTCCTGACCTCACAGTCACAAGATGGCTGCCACTGCTCCAGGTGTCACATCCTCACACTAGAGCCTCTGAAGCAAGAGGTGAGAAAGGGTGGGCGTGGCTTCTCCTTGTGTGGGTCTTTCTTTCATCAGGGAGGAAAGCCTTTCTCAGAAGCCCCTCTGCGCACTTCCCAGGCTACATCCAAGCAAGGTCCCGCAGCTATTCTGGGCCCATCCGTGGCAAAAGGAATAAGTTGACCTGATGGGCTTAGACCAATCAGAGGTCATCTACTGGGCTAGGCACATGCTCCCCAGGCACAAGCAGGTTCTGTTGGCAAGGATAGGAGGGGGATGGGAGCTGGGAAGTCAGCCGCGGTCATGGAGTTGTGGAGAGTACCTGGACCAAAAGAGTGAGAGGCAGGACGGCTGCAGCGTGGCCTCCTGGGTCCCCACCACCTGGCTGCCCCCTGCACGCCTGTAAACACCCATCTCTGAAGGGGCACTGCCTAGGATGTCCTCAGCCACTGACCCACAGGGCGCCACACCTTCCTGGTACCACATGGGCAGGCACTCTGCCCACACAGGCCCCTGCCCACAGGCCCCTGCCCACCTGCTCCTCCCTGAGTGTCTCGTTCCATGACCCCCAACATGTCTTGGGGGGAATTCAGGCCTCGTCACCGTGACATGAGCACTGCAGGACTTTGAGCGCCATCAGGCCCACGGGAGAGCTCCCTCCTCCTCCTATTTCCTTTGGCTGCCTGGGCGTTTCAGCTTCACTTTCTCTTCTGAAGAGGCTTGGAGCAGCATCACTCTTCAAAGCTGGGAGACCCCGGTCCCCAGACTGCGCTGGTCCAGAGCCAGCTTCTGGAGCCTGAGAGGCATGGGCCTCGGGTTCCCTGTGAGAATTGTTCCTGGTGGTAGACCTGTGGGCTCTCTGGGGGCTAAGCGAGAGCCGTCCTAACGGGGAGATGGCCATCCAGGGCCAGCGCGGTACCTGTGCCTTCTCGCATCCTCCTTCCCAAGGGGGTCCTGGCCGGGCCCCTCCCCTGTGTCCGAAGCCCAGTCTTGCCAGCCCTCATGGTCTGTGTCGTGATCTGCAGTAGCCGTTCCACCAGGGCTGACCTGGAAGGAGCCTTTTCTCCACGTGGCCTTCCCCAAGGTCAGCCCACAGGTGCTGTGAGCCCGGACCACACCCCTTTCCTCCAGGCAGCTGCCTGCGCTCCCCACCCATGTGCATGGCAGCTCTGCACCCGGCAGCCCTCCTGGTGTGATTTTTATTTACCCGAATACTCGAACAGCTGCTTTATTGAGATTCACCGGTCGCAAGGCTTAATTAAAAAAATGCCGCGTGTCTCACTCAGCATGGATCACCAAAGCAAATGTTTGTTTTGCTGCCGTCAATTAGGGCCACGTGTGATAAAGCAGTGGCTCCTGGCAGGGAAGGCACGTGGGCCCTGACCCGCTGCACCTCCCTGGGTTGCACGGATTGGGAGTTGCTGAGAGGGAGGGAGGGAGGCCCCAAGGAGGGCATTTGTGGTGTGCTTATCGGGCGCCTGGGGGGTGGACGGGGTGGGGGCCACAGCAGTGGAGTGGGAGTCTGTTGTACCATCCAGGGGCTGTTCCACACCCCGCACCCTCAGAGACTCAACTTGAAGTCAGAGTCCCAGCTCCCCAGGGCGGAGTGGGGTCTCCTGCTACCCTCCAACAGGGGCACAGCTGCCTCCAGGGGAAGCCAGACGGATAGTCCTCAGGCAGGACGCGGGAGGGCCCTGGAGAGGGTCCCAGGGCAGAGGAAGAAGGTGTCCGCAGTAGGACCGCTGAGCTGGTCTGGTAGGAGGTTCCCGTTGCTGCCATAACAAGCTCCCGCCACTGCAGCACTCCCAGCACCACAGAGCTGGCGCCTTCCAGCCCTGGGGGACGGTGTCCAAAATGCATCCCACTGGGCGACGGTCAAGGGTCACAGGGCAGCTCCTTCTGGGGACTCTAGGGGAGGATCCATTCCTTGTCTTCTCCAGCTTCCGGAGGCGCCCCCGGCCCCCTCCTCACCTTCAAGGCCAGCTGAGTGTCCTTCCGTCCTCTCCCTGACTCTGCTGCTGTCCTCACGTCTCCGCCTCCACCCTCCTGTTTCCTCTTCTGAGGCCCTTGTGACCACATTTAGCGCCCACCCGGGTCATCCGGGGCCATCTGCCTGTCTCAGGGTCCTTCTGTTAGTTGCATCTGCAAAGTCCGGGTTCTCAGGGTCCGGGGATTAGGAGGAGGGCATCCTGGGGGAGACTCAGCCTGCTTCACCCCAGGCTTTGGCTCGCAGAGAAGAGGGGTGTCTGGTGGAAGACAGTGCAAGGGAGAGGAGGACCCTGGACCCAGACCGGCGAGGCTGTGAGGAGGGGTGCAGCTGCCCACCTAGAGAGTGGAAAGCCGGGGGCGAAGAGGGGTGCAGACTTGGCCTCAGGTTGGGGGCGGGGAACTCAGCTGACGTGAGCCTGAGTGTTTCCTACTCTTGCAGGGGCAGTGGAGCTGGACGGGGCCAGGTGAGGGACACCGGACAGTGAGGCCACCATGGGGAAAAGTGGGTATGGGAAGGCCAGAGGGGCCCTGCTCTCTGGACGCTGCTGGGTGTGGGGAGTGGAGCTGCACAGGCCAGGATCAAGCCCTGGCCCAGGAGGAAGGCCCGGGCAAGGTGAAAAGCTGGGGTCCTGCTTCAAACATGAGGAATTTCAGAGCTCTAACCAAGCTTGAGTGCCTCTGAGCATGGGCCTCAGTCATAGCCATGAAGCCGGCCCTAGGGCTGTGCTGGCCAGGCTGAGTTTGAGAGGCTTGTGCAACACCGCGAGGGGCAAGGAGGCCTTTCTCGCCCACACCTGGTCTGCACACCACCTGGGAGCACCCAGTGGGGCTGTCTGCACCAGCCGCGCCCAGACCTACAGGAGCTCAACGGGGTGAGGGGAGAAGCACAAGGGAGAAGCACAAGGGAGCCTCCTTATGGTGCAGGAGGAACGGGGTACAGGAGGAGTCTGGGGGAGCTGCCTTGTGGGATAGGGAGATGGGATGTGGAGGAGCCCAGGGGACCCCTTACAGGATGGGAAGACAGTGGGAAGACAGGGTGCAGGGGAAGATGGGGTGCAGAAGAAGCCCCTTACAGGACGGGAAGACCGGGTGCGGGAGGAGCCCCTTATGGGTCGGGGAGATGGGGTGCTGGAAGAGTTACTGAGCGGCCTTGGTGAAGGAGGTTGGAGGCTCTAGGGTGACTGTCCCAAGAGCCATGTTGGAGTATCCTAGGAGTGGGGGGGGCGGGGGGAGATGCAGCTGTCGGCTGGGTGGGGTGCCCTGAGAGGGCTAGCGTGATGCTGGGGTGCCTTGGCATACATGGGAGGTGTCATCCTATTGTCAGGGCTGGGCCAGAGCCGTGGACAGTGCAGGGGACAGTGGAGACAACATGGGGGAGTGGGACCTGGCCTCCAGTGGCCAGCAGATGGGGCTGACTCAGGCTGGGCCCAGGGGCCAGAGCAGGCAGGATCCTGGGGACAGCAGATGCACAGACCGTATAGACGCCCAGGACTTGCTTCATTTGTGTTAATTACCTTCTTTTGATTTTCCTGATCAATAAATTACCCCGACGTAATTGGATTATTTGCACGGCTGGCAAGAGGTCGCTGTGATTTAGTGCCTGGCATCCCGGCAGCTGCGTGGAAGCCCATTCTCTCTGAGCTGTCGGCCTGGTCCTGTGCCTGCAGGATGGGGCTGTGGGGCCTCGGCCTGATCCCTCCTTACCGTCCTCTGCGCTGGCTGAGTTGGGGCTGCTCCCTTCCACCCTGACCGCATCCTTCTCTGTGGCGGCCATCTCCGTGTGCCTTCAGGGAGCTGCCCTGCCTCCCGCCCCACACCTACCATATCCTCTGCTGGCCACCGGCCTCTTTGGACATGAAGTGCAGGCCTTCCGGGCGGTCCTCCCAGGCTGGCTGCTGTACCCATCTGGGGCTCCTCTGGTCCTTTGGGACCCACCTCAGTGCCTCCTCCCCAGCAAGGCTGTTCCTGGCCACCTGGACTCGAAGGGCCCCCGACCCTCTGGCTCTCGTGATTTTACTCTCACCGTGGTGATCGCCGTGGGAACTGGTTTGCCAGTTGCTTGGCGGTCAGGAACCCCGTGGGGGTGTAAGTTCCACCAGGCAGAGCTACCCAGCTCCGGCACCCCATGGAGCACCGGCCCAGCAGGCTCCGCTGCCTCTCCAGCCGCTGTGTTTCCAGGTGCTTCCTTCCTTAGCATTTTTTCTTGGCTTCAGTTGGCGAGCTCGGAGAGCTTTATCCACCCTCATGGAGGTCAGATTTCCCTTTGCCCTGGTAAGTAAAAGGCACGCCCTCCTCTGCACCGCGCCTCTCCCCACCGCCCTTCTCACCCCTAGCGGCTTCCCTCTGATAGGTATGGCCCTCTGTCCCCTGTGGTCTCTGTCCCAAATGGCCCCGTTTCTCTTACCCATGAGGCTACTGGGAGGTCACCACCCCCAGACTTGTCTCTTCCCTGCAGTCTCAGGCCCAGGTGACCTGGGGCAGTTCCGGGGGCAACCACTGTTCTCCCCGAGGCAGCGGATGAGGGCTCCGCACTGTCCTCTCTGACCCTGAGCTTTGTCATCCTTTTCATTAGGATCGGGACAGGCCTCTCCCGGGCTGCTGTGGGGACCCCAGCAGGTGGGAGTGACACTGAGCCCAAAGAAAGGGGCTTGGGACACTTTCAGTCCCTCTGGGTATAGAAACCACTCCACGCATTTTCTGAGCTCGGCCCTTGGGGAGTGACCGAGGTGCTTTTGGCAATTGTGCAGGGACACAGGAGCCGGCAGGGGCTGTGAGAATGGGCTGGGAGGCTGGTGGCCACCTGCATGCTGACCAGCACCCTCAGGGGCCCTTGGGCCTCGCCTTTGCCAGTTGGGAATTCTCTTGCCACCTCCCTCCTCTCTTCCAGCCTTGTCTTAGGGCTATGGGGGCCGCTCCCTTCCCGAGGCCTTTACAGTGTAAGTTGTTTGAACACCCCTACCCCAACCTGCCTCCATCTCCAACCTGCCCCTCAGGCGCCTGTGGCCCCTCGTCCCTCCACCACCGTGTCCTGCACACCCCCAGCCCAGGCCTTGCCCAGAAGACCGTACACTTGTTGCCAGAACCTGGATCAAGAAATAGAACATTTCTCACCCCCAAAGCCCCCGTACCCCAACCACAGAGGCATCCAGTGTTTTAAGTTCCTACGCTGCAGACCAGTTTTCTCCCGCTTTTGACTTCCGTCAGACGGAACATACGGCAGGGGCTTCCCCTGGTCTGGCTTCTTCCACCCCCCGTTAAGCTGTGAGCATCAGTCATCCTGTTCATACAGCAAAGGTTTGTTCACGTTCGTCGTTTGCTGCATCGCATTTATGACTACACACCAGCTTTGTATACAGCCGCCCATCCGTGGACACTTTGGTTATTTCTGGTTTCTGGAATTGGAAGCAGTTATAAACCTCTTTTATGTGTGTCTTTTGGCAAAAATGTGTATGTGCTTCCATTGTGTCCGTATCTAAGCGGGGAGAAGCGGGGCTACCGTACATATGCAGGTTCAGCGGTAACAAATGCCGCCAAGCTGTTCCACAAGGCGTGTCCCCCAATCACACATGTCACGTCCTCCTCGCGTGGGACATTTTCTCTCTTTCCTTTTGGCCGTTCATTTTAGACGGGGTGTCTCATCGTGGTTATAGCTCACATCTTCCTGCTAACTAAGGAAACTTAACATTT
This sequence comes from Piliocolobus tephrosceles, assembly GCF_002776525.5. Taxonomy (NCBI): domain Eukaryota; kingdom Metazoa; phylum Chordata; class Mammalia; order Primates; family Cercopithecidae; genus Piliocolobus; species Piliocolobus tephrosceles. Next base: position 1,501,019 of record NC_045439.1, on the reverse strand, counting down.
TATTTTTCATACATTTAGTGGGCATTTGGATTTCTTACCTTGCGAGATGTCAGTTCAAATATTTTGTCTATTTTTCTATCCATTTGTCTTGCTCCAGTTTTTAAAAGATTGATGTGTTGGGCTTTTTAAAATCTAGATATGAGATTTTTGTCAGAGACAGTTATCACAAGTGACATCTCTTAGTTGTCTTCTCCTTCTCTTAACAATCTCTCTGATGAACAGAAGTTCTTACTTTTACTGTGGTCCAATTAATTGATCAATTTTTTCTTTATGGATAGTGCTGTTTGTGTCCCATTTAAAAATGTTTAGAATTTTAAATCCTCTCAGCACTGGGATGATCCTGAATTACGATTCTGACTTGTGATGTACTTTCTGTTCTTTGTTGTTTCAGCAGCAACTTGACAGGCAGGGCTTTTATTTCCTCATATAAATCATTGATCAAAATATCAGACAATACAGGACTGATGTCAGAGTCCTGGGGGATGCTGGAGACCCCCCTCCAGGGTGACACCAGGCCATTAGCTAACTCCCTTTGTCTATAATTGCATATAACAGACTAAATTCACCTAACAGATCATCTGGGATGGATTTCCCATTTCATCCTCAAGGATAACACAGCAGACCTTGCAAATGCCTGCTGAAATCACAATAACACGTCCCTTGTCTGCCAGTCTAAGGACCATGACAAGGAAAGACAATGATGTTAGTCTCACATGATCACCTCCTGGAAAACCTGTGTAGTCAGAGGGGGAGGGTGCGGGGACTTAACAGTGCTTGTGAAGCATGCTGGATTTTCCACTCTTCTCTGGGACTCAATGTGCTCTGAGTTCTGACATTTTAAGAAATTGGCAGGGGCACTTCAAATCCAAGAGCAGGCGCCCCTGACTCTGTGGAGGTCGGTTGCCTAGCAACTGCCTCTCATGACATCATCACCAGCAACAACCTGGGTGCCCAAGACCCAGAGCAGTGAGGTTCCAGGGGAGGAAAGAGGGCCATGCAGAAAGAGAGGAAGGGAGGGTCACTGCTGACTGACTGGTGAAGGCCAGCAAGGCTTCCTGGAGGTGGTGGGATTTGCTGTGTGCTTAGGGCTGGGTTGAAACCCAGCAGTGGTAAGGTAAGTGTTTCAGGCTTTTGAAGGCGAACAAACCCTTGGTGTACAAACAGGAGGATTGATGCTCGCAGCTCAACGTGGAGGGAGAGAAACCAGACCTGGGAAACCCTACTGTATGATTCCATCCGACGGAAGTCAGAAGTGAGAGAAAACTGGTCTATAGTGTAGGAAGTTAAAGCAGTGGATGCCTCTGAGGTTGGGGTACAGGCAGCTTTAGGGTGAGGAATGTGACATTTCACTCTTTTGTGAAAATTCTTCATCCCTCTGGTCTGTGCATTTGTGTGTGTATGCCTGATAGTTTAATCTGAAGTTCTGTTAGGGACCGAGGATAGCTGTTTTTTAGGGACCGAGGGTAGCTGTTTTTTAGGGACCAAGGAGAGCTGTTTGTTAGGGACCGAGGGTAGCTGTTTTTTAGGAACTGAGGGTAGCTGTTTTTTAGGGACCGAGAGTAGCTGTTTTTTAGGGACTGAGGGTAGCTGTTTTTTAGGGACCGAGGATAGCTATTTTTTAGGGACCGAGGGTAGCTGTTTTTTAGGGACCGAGGATAGCTGTTTTGACTCGGACATGTGAACTAGCACAGACTTTCCCTCATGTCACAAACAACTACAGAACTGAAGAAAAGATACAGAGTGACGTTTTTGGATACTGGACAGCAGGCAATGCAGGACTGAGGTCCCTGAGAAGAGGGAGACTGATGAGGCCAGCCCTATGAGTGCCCCATTTCCTGCCCAGGGGCTCTACCCAGAATGCACCACAGGACCAGAGGCCCCCAGCGGAGTGCAGTAGGCGTGCTGAGTTGAAAAGATACAAACTCGGGTTCAGGAAAGTGGCCAGAATCTGTGGGGAAGAGTACCAAGGAGCAGGGCTGTGTGATGGAATAGCTGGGGTTTGCACAGGGCTCCCTCGAGCCTGTTGCTAATGCTAACCTGTGGTTCATGGGGTAAAACTCGGCAAGGCCAGGCAACAGACAGGGAGAATGAAAAGCTAAGCATTTTCGGAATGGACAGAGCTGGGAGACATTTAAGTTCTGACCAGCTAGAGATAGAAACCCTTTAAAACATCTGTACTACATTGCTTAGGCTACCATAACAAAATACCAGACTGGGTGACTTACACAATAAAAGATGTGTTTTCTCTCTGTTCTGGAGGATGGGAAATCCAAGATCGAGGTGTCAGCTGGGTTGGACTCTGGTGAGAGCCGTCTTCCTGGCTCGAAACTGGCCACCTTCTCACTGTGCCCTCACACAGCAGGGGCATGATGGGGAGAAAGATCTCTTCCACTTCTAATAAGGCCATAGTCCTATCAAATTAGGGCCCCACCCTTGGGACTTCGTTTAAACCTAGAGGCCCTCTCTCTAAGAACAGTCACATTGGGGGTTAGGGCTTCAACATATGAACTTGGGGACACAGTCCAGCTCATAGCAACACTTGAGACATTCAGTTGAGAATTCAGAGGGCCATGACTTAGCAGGAAGATAAACCAGCCCCAGAGTAAAGGCTACGCTGGCCCATCCCTAACACAGATGATGAAAAACCAGTCTTGAAGTTCTGATCCTGGCAGCAGCAGGTGCTTCCCTGTAGAGTGACCCTTCCAAAGATAGCAGTCGTCAACACTGGAAGCGAGACGTGAAAATGGCTGACGGCATTGGGGAAGACCTTGGAGAAAGCAGGCAGATTCTGGAAGGGAGTCAGCTCTTAGAAGAAGGGATTGGAATTGAGTAAGGTCCCCATTTTAACAGCTTCTAGCCAAGGGTGGCCCTGTGTCTACACTATGCAGGTCACAGAGATAGCCTCCAGTCCAGTAGGAAATATGCAGAAGACAGAGAACAAAGTTTAAGGCAGTCTCAGTCACAGAAACGTAAAAAGAATCTCTTGCAGACAGGAAAAAGCCAAAAGGAGGCAGACCCCAAATCCTGTGCGTAAGCTACAACCCACAGCCAGGGCAGAGCCCAAGCAGCCCCGCCAAGGCTAAGGACTCAGGGCAGATTTGAGCTGCCATCCAAAGGGAGGACTTTTCAGTTTGAATCAAACCAGTTAATTACCTGTTAAAACAGTGAAAACTGATACTCTTCAATCCAGAGGAGTTATAACACCTGTTTACAAAGTCCAATATCCAATTCAAAATTACTCAACATATGAGGAAAGAAGAAAATAGGATCCATCCTCAAACTCAAAGTCCATCCGTGGAGACTAATCCCAAAATGACCAAGATGTCGAGCTAAGCAGGCAAGTATTTTGAAGCTGCTATTTCTACTATGCCCAATGACAGAAAAGAAAGTATGCCGACAATCACTGAATAGATTGCGCATTGCCGTAGAAAAATAGAAGCTGTAAGAAAGAGCCAGGTGAAAATTCTAGAACTGAAAACGTAAATCTGAAATAGGAACTTCACTGGGCTCAGCAGTAGCATGAAAATGACAAAGAAAAGAAGTGAGTGAACTTGAAGAGAAATCAACAGAAATGATCCAATTTGAAGAAGAGAGAGAAAAAAGAAAAAAATTTTTAAAGTGTTTTAGGGACTTATAGAATAATTATGGAAGCCTGGCATATGTGATCTTGAAGTGCTAGAAGGGCAGACAGGAGTAAATAGGCACTTCCTTTTAAATTTTAGAAATCATGGCTAAAGATTACCTGAATTTGTTGAAAGACACCAATGTACAGATTTTTAAAGTGTGGAAAACCCAAGTCAATATAAATACAGCAGAAACCATGCCAAAGGCCATTAGACTGAAATAGATGTAAACCACAGACAAAGAAAGAATGTGAGAACAGCCATGAAAGATGACGCAGTGCACAGTGGGGGTGGGGTTCCAGGGGATGCTGAGTTCTCGTGAGAAGGAGAGGCAGTCAGAAGACAGTGGGAAATAGTTTTAATACACAAAAGCGTGCTGTGCGGGGGGTACCCTGTAATAGCCAAAGCCATTCTTAAAGAGTGAAGGTGAAAGGAAGAAATGCTCAGATAAAAAGAAACAGCTCAGGAGTTTTTGACAAGCCTGACCAACATGGCAAAGCCCCATCTCTGCGAAAATTACCTGGGCTTGGTGGCACATGCCTGTAGTCCCAGCTTCTTGGGAGGTTGAGGTGGGAGGATTGATTGAGCCCAAGAGGTGGAGGATGCAGGAGCTGAGATCCCACCACTGTACTCCAGCCTGGGCAACAGATCAAGACTGCCTCAAAATAAATAAATAAACAAATAAACAAATAAATAAATGTAAACCAAAAGAACTCTTCACCATTGAATACGCACCCCAAGCAGAGTTGAGGCAGTTTCTCCCAATGGATGGGAAATGATTACGTGCTGCCGGATGGAAACCTGGTGCTTTGGTTCCCAGGATGGAGAGGCCGTGGTGGTTGAGTGAAAAGTACCCAGCGGGTTTAAGAAGGGGAAGAATCTGCACTGACTCTCCCCTGGCTTGTCTCCGGCATCACGGGGCCGGTGCCCCAAGGCTCTTTCCAATGCCCAGTTCGGAACCCATGTGCTTCTCATAGGTTTTCAAGGTGGAGGGAAAAGCAAGAGGCCGGGCCCCAGGCGAACCTTGGAACATGCATGTCCGTGGCAGGTTGGTAGAGAAACTGGAGGCAGGCTGGTCACGCCAGAGGCTGGCTGTGGGGTGTGGGGCAAGGGGTTCTGGGGTTTGGGCTGCCAGCATGGGGCTGGGTCCGGGCATCAGTGCCAGCCTTATCACCCAACTGTGATGCCTTAAGCCAATGTCCTCCCCACTGGGCCTCTGTGTGTAAATTATAGGGAATGGACGAGGGGCTGTGCGGGCCCTGAGGCAGCTCCAGTGCTGGGAGCCCGGAAATGGCCTGTTTGCAGCTCTAGGGTTCCCTGGCTCTTGGAGCCCATGCAGAGGAAGGAGCTGAGCATGGCAGGTGCTGGGCAGCCATGGTTCTGAGTCTGCGCCTCTGTCTCCTCCATGGTACTAAGACTTGCTCTCTGCCACCTCCCTGAGTCCCCAGCTATGGTCCTACTCTTCGGATGGGTTTGCAGATCCTGGGGTCCTGGTCGTGGCCGGGGACTGCCCTGTGTCTGGGGTCAGGGCTCTGGCATCCGTGGCCCGCGAGAGGGGCTTCCCTGCTCCCTGAGCCTCTGCCTCTTTTGGTAGCCACGACCCACTGTGACCAGAGACCCTTTTAGAACACTCATATAACCACCTCCCCTTCCCTACATGCTCACTCTGGGTCTGGAAACTCCTTTCTGCTTCCCCTGACTTCTGCAGTCTGGGTCTGACTGTCTCGAGGGCCCTGCTTGTTGGAGGAGGTGGAATGGGATGGCTCACCATAGCCTGAGGTGGCCGAGGAGCCAAGGATGGCGGGGGAATGAGGGGTGTAGGAATCCCCCTCCCCCCAGTGATGCCCAGCCCAGGCATAGACCCCGTCAGTGTTGGATGGGGGTGCACAGCTCCAGGTCTCTGAACTGTTCTTGGCTCTGCAGCCTCCCTCCTGGCTCAGCGCCCCCGGAGCAGAGCCTTCCCTCAGCAGAGAGGGTGTGAGGGAGGACAGAGACAGTGCAGCGGGGACCTGGTGGCCCAGGAGTGGGAGGGGCACGTGGGGGAGCTCCTCTCTCTTCCCCAGCCCCCACCTGCACTGGGTCTCGGGCTGGGGCTGTTTGGTGCCTGGAAAGGCCTCGCTGCCCCAGCACTTGAATATGGATGTGTGCCTAAGGACAGGAGGTGCGGCCCTAATTAGAGCGTGATGACTGCCTCCCGCCGCTGCCGGGAGCCTGGGGCGGGCATCAAAGGGGAGCAGCCCGCTAATCCCGCCTTCCAAGGGCAGCATCTGCTCCCCTCCTCGCGTGTCTCTCTGTCGGCAGCGGCGAGAGCCTTGGCTATTTAATTAGGACAGAAAGTTCCCCCAACCTTGGGAAATGATTTAATTTCAATATTTCCTTTGCTGAGCGTGAGATCCTTCCCCACTGCCCGCCCCATCCTCAAAGGCCTTTCATCTGCAGCCCGCCCTCCCCCTGTAGACCCTCGCACTCCCCTCTCATTCCGGATGTCAGAGCGTTTCCAAGGGATCGGATCGCAGGGAGGAGTGAGGCTGGGGCTGGGGGTGCTCCCTGGCTACGCGCCCAGCTTCAGCTTCGGCTGGGACCAGCTGCTGGAACCACCCTCCAGCCTGGACTTCCTGCAAGCACCACCCCAAGCGCTAGGCAGGGCCCTCTCCAGGCATCTACCCAGGCAGGGTCCAGGCCTGCAAGGAGCCCCGGTGAAGCCTTGGCCCCAGAGATTGCGCCTCTGTAGCTCCTCCCTGGACGTTGCCACCTTCACTCACGGGCCTTTGTTGCGGTCTTTAATCTGGCCTGCCTCATTCTGCCCCAGTGTGTGGGTGTCTGCATGTGTGTGTGAATGTGCACATGTGTGAGGGGGAGCATGCCTATGCCTGTGTGTGCATCTGAGTAAGCTGTGTACATGCAAATGTGCACACTTCTATGTATGAGTGTCTATGTATGAGCGCCCACGTCTGTGTCTGTATGCACAAATGTGCATGTGTGCACGTGTATGTGCATGTGTGAGCTGACTGAGAGTCCCCTGGAGTCTGAGCCTGCTTTCTCCCAATTCCTTTTAGACAAGTGGGTGCTCATGTTCTTAGCTGACACCTCCAGGGCCAGCTCCAGGCTAGGCACACGGCAGGTGCGGGGTGCACTGGCAAAGCGAATGTGCACATGCTCACATGAATGGAGTCAGCCCAGCCCAGGCCTGGCAGGTAGGCAGAGGGGGCGGGTGGCTGTGCTAGGGACTCTAAGACTGCTGGACTTGGGGACAGAAGGCCCAGTTGTAAGTTATTCTGTTCCCGGCTTTTTCCAGAATCAGTGTCCCCATTTGTGCAATCACGTCAATCCCAGAGATCAGCGCCCTGTGCACAGCTGGGAAAGCCAAGTTAGCAAGGCTTTCTTGTGACCCCAGGGAGCCAGCCCAGTCCGTGAGATGGTCCTCGGCCTGATTTCCTGCAGCAACGCTTCCTCACAGCCCCTCCCTGAGCTGGTCCTCACCCTCGCTCTCCGGCCTCTCCCCTCCTTCTTCCTGTCCTCTCCCATTTAGGACAAAGATCAGTGTCATCCTAGCTCTCAGCTGGGAGGGCCTCAAGCCCAGGCACAGGAGGCAGCTAATGAGAGGTATCAGCTGGGTGGCTCTGCCAGGAAACTCGCCGCCCTGAGCCATTTCTTAAAAGGAAAATTCTCACCTTAAAGAGTCCTTTGAACACGTTGTGAATGAACAACGGACTCAGTGGAGCTGGTTCCTCGGAATTACCGGGAGATGGAGGTTAGAGAAAAGAGAAGATTGATTTCCATTTGGTCTCCTGAATATATTTCCTGAGTTCTTAAGGAGCTGTTTATCACGCCTCACACTGAGGGCGAGGTGGGAATCCTTGGCTAACAAATGATGATCATTGTTATTCTCCCTCCCTACCCATCCCCCACACGAGAATTTATGCATTTTCCAGACAAAACGTGCTTTCGCAGACAGGCCCCATCGTCCTCCCCGCGGTCAAGTATCGACGGTATTGATCACACGCTCCCCGGCTCACAGGCACCGATGAGTCCGTGCCGCCCACGGGGATGTTCTGGCGGCTCGTGGGGACCCCACCCAGCGTCAGCCTAGCTCGTGGCCCCCCTGCCCCGACCCCACCCAAAGATGAGCCCCAGTAGGGGCCCTTTAGTGCACATTGATTCCTCTGTTGGTCCACTCCCCAGCCAGGCGATGTGTCCAGCACAGGCTTAGCACACCACGGTCACTCAGAGGATGCTCGATGCATGCGTGAATGAATGAGTGAGGGTGTGAATGAACGAATGAGTATAGGTGTAGTTGGAAATAGAGCTGGAAACAGAAAGTCAGGGCCATGTGAGGGGAACTGCCCCAGCTTGTCGGAGACGGCCCTTTTGATCCCCAGGACAGGAATCTGACATTGATCCCCCCAGAGACCCCTCTCTGGGCCGCCTGTCAGGCTCCTGGAGGTCCCGTGGGCCAGGCGGGCCTCCTCTCTCTGCCCCCCAGTGATGGCACTGGAAAGGCCTGGGGGTGGCTGAACAAGGATGCATGACTCTGCTGTCCAGAGGCGCTGCCGGCTCCTGGTGAGGAGCTTGGAAAGCAAATTGACATGGAACTTTGCGAATTGCTTTCTTTCTGTTTTATGAAATCCTTCTCTAAATGTCTGCATATTGCTCTCCTGAGGGATAGAGGGAGAAAAATAGCAATTAAAGTCTTGTCATCCAACTTGTTCAGGCCGTTAAGTTGTTCAATCTTGCATAAAAAAATCTGCTAGTGTGCTTAAGTGGGAGGGAGCACCTGGACCCGGCTGTAAATGTAAATCAATGCGTAATGATATGCGCCCTGGCTGCATGGCCTGTCACTTGCTGGCGCAGCCACCAGGGGCCCAGGTGTGTCCTCCGTGTGTGCCTGGTGGAGCCGGGCCTAAGCCCTTCTGCCTGCAGTGGTCTAAGCAGAGGGAGAGAAGGGTCCCGTGTGGGCACACCCTGTGGCATGGCCTGTCTCCCTCTTCACCACTTTTGCTGGGACGTCAAAATGAATCACATTTGGAAGCAGCTACTTGCTGGGCCATCGGCCTGGACAAACACAACGGCATTACTGGGCAGCACGGCCAGGGTGTGGGGGCTGCGCCAAAGTGCTGGGCCACCCCCTGGCAGCCTGGCAGGGTCGGGTGGTGGTGAGTTCAGGCCCCGGGCTTTGATGGGGGATCGGATGGGGCAGCCTTACCACTGACGGACAGATGCAGAGCCGGGCAGGCAGGGGCAAGCCTGGGTCTTTGAGATGCAGCAGATATGAGCATCCCATTTTCCAGAGGAGGAAGGGGGAGCAGAAGCCCCCTGTGCCCCTGGGGTCCCTCTCTGCCACCTCCCAGACAGGCATCCATGGCAGGCTAGGAGCCAGGCCTGGTCCTCACTTTATGTCCCCGTTTCATGACGTCTCAGGAGAAGGATATCAAGCTGGGGAGATTCATCCCCTTTGCAAGAGGTTCATTTATTTTGACACTTGCGGTTTAGTTTCAATTATTTATTGTAACACCAGAGAGGGCCCCGATAAAAGCACCAAAGTGTGTTTAACGGCAGCCATGGTGAGGGTGACCAGTGGAGCAGGCACTCGGGGAAGGCCCCCCAGGGACCAGGGCAGGAAGGTGTGGGTGGGAGGGAGCCCCTGGTCGGGGATCCCGCGTGGGCTGGCCAGCCCTGGGATTTTCCTCTTAGCTGGAAACACAGGAGGTGAAGGAGATACGCTCCAGTGTGCTTGGAAATGACATCTTATTCCAGTGCTGTCTGCAGAGCCAGATGGCAGCCGGGAGCCTGGCGATGGGATTTTAGGAGCAAAGCTTCCTTCTCTTCAGTGGATGCAGTTTCTCCACCTGCCTGCGCTTGAGCAGGGAGTGGGAAGGCCCAGGCCCTCGGCTTTGGTGAGGTTCCTTCAGCCTGTGGCACCTGCACCATCTGGGCACCCACCTGCCCTCACGTCTGTCCATCTGCCCACCTACCTGTCCATCCGTCCACCTGTTTCCCTCTGCTGGTGATGGCGCCTGCAGCAGACACCACAAGGGGATGGCCGCCATGGAGGCGCATCAGACCTGGCACTGCCTGTGAGCTGGCAGTGGGGAGAGGCCTGGGGAGAGGCGCAGCTCCCAACATAGGGGCAGCTAGTGAGTGCCTGCTGGGCCCAAGTGCTGTTCTAGGATCTGCCCACGCAAGGGTCATCCAGCTCCAGGGCAGGCCCATTGACCTGCATCCTGTATGCAGACAGGTTCAGGCCGAGCCTGAGGACAGACTTGAGCGGAGCCACTGGGTGGTGTCCTGCCTGATGGGGCCTCCACCTAGACACTCTCCCTCAGACATGGGGGCTGAGGTACCCGCCTTCCCCCAGGGGCCATGCCTCCCTCCCCTCCCAGGGCTACACCCTTACTGCCTGGTTGTGGAGAGGTGCATTTCTGAGCCACGCACAGCCCCTCCCTGTGTCACACCCATCAGCTCTGGACAGAGGAAAAGCGGGCCTGGTGGGAACACAGCCTGCCTGTTCCTCCCTGAGCATCTGGGTGTGTGCGGCTCCATCTTCCAGAGGAGGCAGACTGAGTGAGATGGGCGTGCAGAACCAGCCAGCTCCAGCATTTCCTATGGCAGCTGGGGAAACGGAGGCTCCAGAGAGGAGAGGGCCTGCCTGGGGCACACAGCAAGGTCCCTGGCTCAAGAAGCACACGTAATGGCTTCCTCCAGCCTCTGCAGGGGCTGGGGCGCTTGGAGGGCCCCTTATGCTTCATGGCCCAGCAGCGTCTGCCCTAAAACAAGCCAAGATGGATGAAAAATCACTGGCAAAGGTCACCACAGGACAGCCGCGGACCGGTTGATTGCTCGGGGCGGCCCTCGCCCTGTTGGCAACTTCATCGGCAATTCCACCGCGCTCTGATTTATGATGGGAAGAAAATGGTCCCCTGAACCACCACCGGCTCTGGTTTGGGATTCCGCGTGACTCTCTGCGTGCCCAGCCCGCCGTTTATTCACACCACTGAAGTGTGAATTCTATGAATAAATTTTATTATCTCAGGGCTTTGGGATGACAAAAACATGAAAGCCACCAGAACTGGTGAGACGCCCGCCTCTCCTCATAACGTCGGCTGGGGCTGGGGGAGGGGGCCCTCCTGGGAGCCTCATTTAGATTTTAATTAAACTGACTTTTCCCAAACAATTTGCAATAAATTAGTACCAACCAGGCTTGCAACATCCAGGCGTGAGGCTGTGCCAGGCTGTCACAGGGGATGCTGGCTCTCAGGTGGGGTCACCCACGTGGGAGGTCACACACACCTCTGGACAGGCCGGCGCTGGCTCACTATGCTGGCCCCAAGGTTTGCGTGGCCAGGTGGAGCCCCAGCACACACCAGACTCCCAGCCAACACCTGCTCCAGGACAGGGGAGTGCCCATGTGATGGGAGGGGCTGGCATCTTTTCACTGAATGCCCACAGCAACCCAGTGACGAAGATGCTAGCATAGTGCTCAGTGGCACCCTCAGGGCAGCGGATGCTGAACCCCCAAACTGCAGCTTTGAGGATGCAGTGTGGTGGAGGGTGGCCAGCACGGTGGGGGAGATGTCCTCAGCACCCTCCGCCCTGGACCTCCCTGTTCCAGGTGGACTGAGCATCAGTGGGGTGCAGGGTCCAGGACAGACGGAAAGGGAGGCTGGGCCCCGGGTGCCAGACTGGAGATCCTGACGTCCCAAGTTCCCCGAGCCTCACCTTGTGTTAGGCATGTGGGAAAAACCGAGGCTCAGAGAAAGGAAGGTGATTTGAACCCAGGGCTTCTTCCACTGCAGGCCCCTGTTGCCATCTCTGGCCTGCCCAGGGAGCACTCCCTCAGCCGGCACACGACCAGCCTCCAGCGGGCACCCATGGGAAAGAGCAGAGCTGCTCTGCTGATGCCCAGAGAGACGTGGGGGGAAAACCGGCTGCTCCTCCACCGAGAGAAACCCCCAGAGTGGCCCACCCCCCAGACGTGGGGGGGGAAACCTGCTGCTTCTCCACCGAGAGAAACCCCCAGAGTGGCCCACCCCCCAGTGATACCACGCGGGGTCCCCAGGAAGAGGGCGTGTTCTTAAAACAGGAAAACAGCCCAGTGCAGCCCTGGTGTGAGTCTGAAGGCTTTAGGATACTGAAGCTTGGCCCACAGGCCCTGGCCTTCCTGGAGAGAAGGGGCAGGGAGGAAGGGAAGGGGCCCTGGAGGGAGGCTGTGCGACCTGAGGGCTGGGTTTGGCCAGGTGGGTGCAGGCTCCCACAGCGGCCTCTCTCCAAGGGCCTGCCCCTGACCTCCAGGATGCGAGGCCCACCGGGAAGCCCCCACCTGCCTTAGCCCTGCCTGCTGCCCACGCCGGCGGCTCCCCCCGGCTTCACCACGGCCTCGGGGAAGGGGGTCCTTGCCTTTGTGTGCCCCAAATCCCTGAACGACAGGTATGGAGGTGACAGCCGCAGATGACCTTGAGGTGGCCCCAGGGACCTCTCTCCCCGTCGAAGGTCGTGCAGACAGGCATCCTCCTGCTTTTCAGCACTGACATCTGCACCACAGGTGGAAGGCGCGTCACTCTTTCTAACATTCACACCGACAGTGGTCTCTTTGTTCTTGATTTTCCTGACCTGTGGATTTGTAAAAATGAATCTGCGTCTTTTACTCTGGTCAAATATACGTAGAGGACAGCACATGACTGTGACCACTCTCGGGCGTAGTCAGCCGCGTTCAGCACAGTCGCCTCTGCGCCGCCGTCACCACCGTCCACCTGGAGAGCATCTTCATCTTCCCACACCAAAGCACCATCCCCATTCAACACTGACGCCGCGTTCCTCCTTCACCCTGGCCGGCAGAGGCATCGTGGTTTTTTTTTTTTTTTTTTTTGAGACAGAGTCTTGCTGTGTCGCCCAGGCTGGAGTGCAGTGGCACGATCTCGGCTCACTGCAAGCTCCGCCTCCCGGGTTCACGCCATTCTCCCGCCTCAGCCTCCGAGTAGCTGGGACTACAGGCGCCCACCACCATGCCCGGCTAGTTTTTTGTATTTTTAATAGAGACGGGGTTTCACCATGTTAGCCAAGATGGTCTTGATCTCCTGACCTTGTGATCCACCCGCATCGCGTTTTATAAGAGGCTTTGGGGCTGCAGAGATGAACCCCCAGGTTTGCCAGGCCCAGCTGCGGTTAATTCAGGTCACATTTTCCAAGTTCCTGATGAGGATGATCTCTGTCCCAGTGAGGCACTGGGGATGGGGTGCAGGGACACAGGCCCTTGCCAGGGGCTCAGGGAAGAGGTTGGCACAGGTAGCCGCTGTCAAGGGCCACTGCAGAGCTCAGGCAACGATGACAATCCTTCCGTTTTGCTCAGTGCTCCACTGTCAACAAAGAACGTTCTGGTCCACACACAACTGTGTGCTCATGCGAGAGCCATGGGGATGACATCACAGTGTCTGTCCATCAGGCCCACAGGTGTCCAGCAAGGTGGCGTCTGCACACACTAGCTGAGCAAGGGGAAGGTGCTGGTTGAGGAGGGAGCGAGGCTGTCTCCGGCCCAGGCCAGCTCCCCAACCATCCCTCAAGGCCGACAGTGTCCTAGGTCTTGGCTCCCTTGTGGCTGGATGGGTCTGGGGACTGGTGCGTCCTCACTCTGGAAGGCTGCTGGGGCCTGAACTGGGCACCCGAGGATAAGAAAGTCAGATGCATCTCCCTGGGTGCCTGCTGCCAGCCTCCTGGGAGTTTGTGTCATAAAATAGGATCCAGGAAAGAAGCGACTCCAGAAGGAGGGCTCCGGGAGAGCCGGTGGGCTGCTGTCACGGCCTTGTGGGGCTCTGCAACTCTTGGGGCTATTATGAGCCCAGCGATACGGGGCCACTGGGGCTCCATTTAGCTCTCGGGGACTCTGAGAGAAGGAGCTGACCCTTTGGAGCCAGAGAGTAGAACCAGACTGGCTCCCCAGTGAGCCGCCTCCAGGGAGGCCCTGAGGCGGGCCCACAGGCCAGTCGCTGCTGCCATGGGTGGGCATGCGGTCAGGCCTGGCAAATGCTGCCTGCCTGGGAGGCCTGGTGCCTGCACTGGGGAGATAGGAGAGCCTCACTGCTTCCACTGTGGGGTTGGTGGCGGGGGTCACCTTTCCTGCCTTACAGATGAGTGGGGAGAGCCCTAGCCCCGAGTCTGTGTGTCTAACATTCTAGAGTCCGGGTTCCCAAGGCTGCTGGCTACAAAGTGGCTATTCTAGATTCCCTGTATCCAGATGGTGTGGCCACAGCGCCCGGCCTGAGGGCTGATGGATCCCACACAAGAACCCGGCCTCCTCATGCTATGTGGGCACGGAGGGGCAAGGTTGGGAAGGGAGAGGGGCGAGTCCCAGGCTGCAGGTGGAGTAGCCCCAAGCTCCCACCCCAGCCAGCAGAGTCCAGGACACCCGCCCAGAAGGAAGCTGCCAAGAGCTTCAGCACGTGGCTTTGAAATAACACAGTGTGATTTAACGGCCCGGGCGGTGTGGAACAGCCGCACCGTGGCTCCTCAGCGGTGGAGGCTCGGGTCCTGGCTGCTGCATCTGCTCCGGCAGCTGGCCACCCCTCACCGCCCCCCATCCGTGGCCGTAACATTTCATGACGGTTTTGCTTGCAAGGAGTTACAGTCCATTGGTTTTATGGAAACACTCTCTGAGTTTACTTCCCGCGCAGGGGAAAGACAGCTGTTTTATACGCACTTGGAGGAACACCTAAAGGGTTTTAGTGTTAATTAAGTTGGGAGGACGGTTCTTAACAAGCACCTTTTTGTAAATGTCAAGCTGCTCTGCTGTTTCACTGTTGTTATGGAAGGTGGAAATTCCTGCGGCAGGAAAGGGGGCGCCACCTGTGTGTGCCGGGGGAAGGTGTGCTGACGTCGGCTGGCTCAGTAGAGCCACTTCCTGGAATCATCCAGAAGGTATAAGAGCAGCCCAAGAGGGCAGAAAAGCTGCAGCATCCAGAGAACAACGGGGAGGCTCTGAGTGATGGGGGCTGATCTCGGGGACTGGGTCCATCTGGGGAGAGCTCACAATGTGGGGGCTGCAGACACAGCTTCCACCCAGAGCCCTGGCAGGACCCCCTCATGGGCAGGTCTGGACAGCACATGGGATCCCTCTCTTAGATGGTGGATGCCAACTTGAAGCTCCTAACTTCATCTTTAGATTTGGGCCTGGACGAAAAGTCCGACGTGCTGGAGGATCAGTGCCTCAGCTCCGGTGGGTTCCCGCCCCTTGCTGCCTCCCCAGGATGGGTTCTTGGCCTTCTGGTGCCCCAGACCTTACTCAACTCCCCCTCTCGTCAAAACATGCAACCAGGCCATGTTTCGGGGGAGGCCAGGGCCCCACAGCCCCCACCTGTCCCTGGTGGGGCCTGAGGTCGATCAGGAGCAGGGAGAGATGAGGCGTGAACACCTGGCTGTGAGCTGGTCCTTCCATGTGGAACACCCGGGATGGATGGGAGCTGGAGATGGGCCCCGGCGGCACACGAGGAGGAAAGGGAGGCTCCCAGCAGGGTCTTCAGGGCCTACAGGGAACCCCCAGGGAAGGGGGCTTGGAGAGGTGGGGCTGTGGTTCCCAAGGGCCTGGGGAGCTGTGTGGACCTGAGGGTGTGCTGGGTCCAAGCCCAGGTGATTCCAGCGCGTGGGAAACCGTGTGTGAGGTTCTGGCCAGCCTGTGGACGGTGCAGAGGCCCAGGACGTCTGGGAGGCCGGGTGGGGACACAGCCTTTCCCTGTCAGCTCAGGAGCTGGTACCGCTGGGAAAAGGGGGATGTTCAGCAAACAGCTTCAGAGAAACCCCGCAGCACCGCCGCTCCCGGAAGAGGCGCCCTGAAGACTGAAACGCTCCCCAGCCTCGAGAAAGGAGTCCTGGGGGCAGCACTGGGCAGGGGCAGCTGACCTCCCAGGGCCACTGCTGTTGCTGCGCCCATCGGCAGTGGGACAGGAGCCGGGGCCAGGACCCAGAGACCTGAGTCAGGTCAACCCCACCCCTTGCCCCCAGTTTCTTGACCACCGAGGACTTCACCAGACCTGCCTGGCTCCGGCCTCTGTCGTGTGGAGACGGGAAGCTTCAGGGCTCAGCCTGGGTGAGCATGCGGGAGCCCTGCGGTGGGTGGGGGTGGAACCCCAGACTCCAGGGACAGGGCTCCGGGAGGGGTCTCAGGCACACCCTCACCTCCCAGTGGCCTCAGTGGGCTTGGAGGCCTGTGTCAGGCCACAGCAGGCCAGGCCCGGTTTCCAGACCCTGCTGAGAGCCACAGACCCAATTACTTCCGCAGCTTGCCCAGCGAATCGAGCTCCGTGCCAAAGCTTGGTCTCCAGGGCGCTGCTTCTCCAGTACTCAAGGCTCTCAGCACCAGTGGCTCCCAGGTTTGCAAGGGCGGCATGACCTGGGCCAGGTTTCCCAGCCATTGTTCTCTCTGTGCGAAAACCCCAGGGCTCCCCAGCTGGCACCACCACACCCGTTCGCCTTTCCACTCCTGTGGCCCCTCTGCTGGGTCGCAGCCTTGGAGATGGGCCTGCAGAGGCACCCGCACACCCTGGCCAGAGTTGACATCCTGAGCAGGCTGACAACCAGCCTGCAGGCTGAAGGACCCTGGAGAGTCCTGGCCAGGCTGGACCCTGCAATCAGAACCAGTAGGCCCTTCCAATGGGGGAAAGTGAGGCCCAGAGGAGGGTGGAAGACTGCCCACAGCTGCCCGATGGGGCTGAGTGCTGAGTCTGGGCTGTAGGTGGCCTGAGCATGAAATCTGCTCCTGGGCACCCCCACTGTGACCTCTCCTGTGCCTGGGTCCTGGAGTTCCTCCTGCCTCAATTATCGATTGGGCAGAAGGTCTGGAGCGTGCTGGGCCTGGCTGCTGCCTGCACACGAGTGGGGGTAGCTTCAGTGTCACTTCAGTCACCCCAGGAGCCCTGAGGGACAGCTGCCCCAATTCACAGATGGAGTCTTGAGAGAGTTGATCAAGAACAGGGCGTGGGCCTCTGTGGTTTCTGCCTCCTGGTTGCCCCATGCCTCTGTGTCTCAGGGGTGCCTGGGCCTCTGGGATGCTGCCAAGTCCAGGACTAAGTGTCCTTCCAGAGCCTGGATGCATCCTTCCAGGGTGTGTGTGTGGGGGTGAGGGGGTCTTTGGGGGCAGTGGTAGGAGCCTGGGTTGCAGGGTCTGTCTTTGCAAGATCTCAAACTCAAAGGGAACCCCCTCTATGGTTGCCTGGGGAGTCCACCACCCCGCCGCCCCCACAACAGCTCTGCTTGCTAATCCTGTGTCTTCCTGCCCCTGAGCCCTGTCCCCAGCCCCCTCCGCTGCCCAGCCCTCTCTGCTGCCCTCCAGGCCTACTCCCTTGACTTGAGAGGATAAGACTTGGGTCTACCTTCAGGTTCCCAGGGGAGGGGTCCCAGGAGCTTTGCTCTCCTCCCTGCCCGACAGCGCAGGAGGAGGGTGATGCCGCAGCAGCAGGTGCTCTCTGGCTCCAGCTCCCCATTCATGTACCACCTCAGCCCTGCAAGGTAGGTTGGTGCAGTCTCAGGGGGGACGTCTGCAGCCAGGCATTGCCATCCGCAGCCAGGCAGAGGCAGAATGTGAGGCTGGTGCTGTGACCTGGGCCAGCCCTTCCCTCACACTCTCCTTGTCGTTCCATGCCTGGACTGAGTGAGGAAGGCTCCTCCTGGAGATGGGGCTGGGCAGACGCCCCTGGAGGGTCCCAGGAAGGCTCTTAAATCTGGCACATTCTGCATCCTGTGTTCTAACCACTGTCTCCAGGAGCTGGTGCGTGGGCTGAAGCAGTGAAGAAAAGTCACCGTCCCATGAGGCAAAGCTCACTTAAAAGCTCACTTATTCCTAGTGGAAAAATGGGGTTAGAACCTATAACATTTGAAAACCAACTGGAAAGAGCCTGGTAAATAACTTTACAGAATTGGTGGCTTGGGAATTATGTTAGGAACTTGGAGTCTATAATTATCAAGCAAAGAGTGTCTCAACATTTCGGGCCAGGATCGGGGAGAGGGTAGGGGTGGGAATGGGGTCTACAGAGGTTATAGGAGAAGAAATCTGAGTGGTTGTTCAGGAGACTGAAAAGACCCTGAAACCCCATGGAGGCCAACAGGGAGACTGGCCTGCCCCGAGATGCCTCTTCCAGTGCCCCTTCCTCCCCGCTGCCCCGCCCAGGCCAACTCCCTGGAAACCCGCTAAGAGGAAGGGCGTCTCGTGACCAGTCACATCACGTGATGTCCCACATTGCAGATTTCAGGTGCAAAGATTGAGGTGTCACAGCAAACAGAGGAGAGGCTGGGGTAGGTGTGGTTCTACAGCAGCTCTTAAAACAAAATAAACAAAAACTACAAGGGGTCTGCCACGGTGGCTCACACCTGCAATCCCAGCACTTTGGGAAGCCAAGGTAAAAGAATCGCTTGAGCCTGGGAGTTTGAGGCTGCTCCCTCCGGTGAGCTGTGATCACACCACTATACTCCAGCTTGTGTGACAAAACAAGACCTTGTTTCTAAAGAAAACAAAACAAAAACCAAGCCCTTGCCCTTGACAATGCGTTAGGCCACCCACCAGGTCGTCTGGAGTCTATCTTGGGATAGGTGGTGACCTGGTAGGGCCAAGGGTCTTGTGAAGCACTGAAGAACTTGGGTTTTGCTGTAGATCTGAGTGGGGAGTTTTGGGAGGAAGGGGCGGGAAGTATCTTGATCTCACTGCCCAGCGAGGACACCCTGGCCGCAGGTCTACCCAGCGACAGGATGAGGGCTGCACCTGGAGTCCGTGGTGGAGGTGGGTGCAGTGGCCAGCTTCTGGGAGTGTTTTAGAGTGAAGTCCACAGGACGTGTGTGAGGGAGTGAGCCGGCATCCAGGGCAAGGTCCTGAGATTCAGAGGATGGTGCTGTTTGGCAGTGACCCTGGGTGTGGGCGTCCCAAACGCAGGGAAGAGCTCATCTTTGGAAGTGAGGAGGTTGGGGGTGGCACGGACTGTCCACACAGGTGTTCTGTGGCCTGGCATGCTGCCAGTCCAGAGATCCCAAAGAAACCTATGTCCCAGCTGCTGTCCTTGCCCCTGCTCTCCCCGCGCTTTTCAGAATTGCTGCTCCGTGAATTTCTGAATTGCGGTACTTGCTGTACACCTGTCTCTTCCTTCGGGAGCCATTGTCAGGTGGGATTGCATAAATGTTCTCCGTGGCATGAGGCCCTGACTCACCTGAATAACATTCCCCAGTGAGCACAGAGCAGCAGTCCGCCTGGCTCAGCAGCACCTTGCCCCGGCCGTTTCTCTCCTTGCTAGTTCTTCTGCATTAAAGAAACAGGAAGCTTCGTTCGCTTGCCCGCTCGTTGCCTGTCTTCTCTCCCTGTCTCAGCTGTAGTCAGACTCCAGGGAGCTGCACCTGGCCATCTCATTTACGCTGCCTCTCTGGCATCAGATAAGAACTCCATGGCCAACTTACCCAAGAGGTGGTCTGCAGTATCTTTGAATAAATTAATGATTGAATGCGTGTCTTAGTCCGTCCAGGCCACTACAACAAAATAGCATAGATGGGGCAGCTTAACAGCAGACATTCACTTCTCACATTTCTGGAGACTGGGAGTCCAAGGCAGAGTTCGCTCTGGAGACGGCTGCTTCCTGGTCCCTGGACAGCCTCCTTCTTGCTGTGTCCTCTCACAGCAGAGAGAGGATGGTCTGTCACAGGGCCCTCATGACCTCCTCCAAACCTCCTCAGCTCCCAAGGGCCCCGCTTGCAAATGGGGTCAGAGCTTCCACATAGGAAACGTTCAGTCCGTAGCCATGAGTGAATGAATCTTTACAGATTTCTCTATGGGACCGCCAGGCACGACATCGAGTTGTGAAATGTTGTGAAAAATCTCCAGAGTTATGAAATTAAGGATATTTATTTCTTTTGTTGTTGCTTTTGTTGTAGCAAACAAAATGGAACAAGCACACACGCACACAAAACGACCAAGCAAAAAGTGAACCTCTGCTTGTTAAAGTGAACCTCTAGTAAAGTTGTCTCTCTTTTTGTCACCCAGGATGAGAACAGAGATGGGAATTCTATCCTCACGGAAAACAGGAGGCACCCACAACTCTGAGCCACTGAGAGTGTGAAGGCCTTGCCAAGTGCACTCACTGCTCTAGGGCGAGGCGGAGGCCCGGCTGCGGGGCTGCACAGCCAGCCAGGGTCACTCCTCTCCCCAGGACTGCCCTCCCACACGCTGCAGACAGCTGTTTCGGGAAGAACTCACTTTATGCGCAAGTAAACAATGACAGAAAGGGATGAGAGTAGAGTCCACTGAAAACATTACAAGAAAAAGGAAGAAAATAATAGAAAAGGTAAAAAGCAAAGACACGAAAAATCCTTGCATTGAGGAAGATGATAGAAACATTTTTAACAATCAGAAACTTAATGATCTAGATGAAAATACCTTTCATGTAAAACAAAAGCTGAGACAGATTTCAATAAGAAACAGTAAGATGATAGAAGATTTTAAAAACAGGTAGGCAGAGCTCAAGAAAAGAAGCAGAATTTAAAAAATCACAAAATGAAGACCACACTAGAATCAGAGAAAAGGAGAATAGATTCTGCTAAAACCATTGCCAGAGAGGTGAAGCCAGACTTGGAAAAAGTAAAAAAAATTAACCAGAAAAGAATAAAGCGTCACAATGGTTTAGAGGAAAAGGATAGAAAAGGAAAACACAAAATGCTGACACAACACACACATAATTGGTTGCCCTGCAGGAGAAAATCAAATATAAAAGGAAAAGATTCAAATAATTCAAGAAAATGTTGTGAAACTAAAAAAGATGAAACCTATGGATTAAGAAGGTGTATCATGTTTCTTCACAAACTGGAGCACGTGATCGGCACTGAGACGTGGGGGTCAAATACAAAGAATTTGTTTGACAGCCAGGCAAAAATATGAAGGCCCTGACATGAGGAGACAAGTCCAAGCTGGCTTCAGATTTTCTACAGCAACACCTCATATTAGGGAAGAGTGAAATAACGCCTGCAGAATCTCCAGGAAACGAAAGTATGAACCAAGAATTTTATATTGGAATAAAATTTTAGAACAGAATAAAGCTGTTATTCGTGTTGAACCGTAAAAAAGCATTTCTGGGCTGGGGCGGTGGCTCACGCCTGTAATCTCAGCACTTTGGGAGGCCAAGATGGGCGGATCACAAGGTCAGGAGATGGAGACCATCCTGGCTAACATGGTGAAACCCCGTCTCTACTAAAAAATACAAAAAACTAGCCAGGCGAGGTGGCGGGCGCCTGTAGTCCCAGCTACTCGGGAGGCTGAGGCAGGAGAATGGCGTGAACCCGGTAGGTGGAGCTTGCAGTGAGCCAGGATCCGTCCACTACACTCCAGCCTGGATGACAGAGCGAGACTCCATCTCAAAAAAACAAAAAAAAGCATTTCTGAAAATATTCACAAATTGAGGAACTGTTGTCTACTGACGTTCCTTTGAAATAAACCAATAGAGAATGAATTTTAGTCCACCAAAAGGCAAATGAAGACGTGGTGAAGGACTAGGTGAAAACAACCGAGAGACTTAGGTCATGGAGCGTAAGTAGTGTGGAGTGTGTCAGTGGAGATAGGTGGCAGAGCTGTGGTCGCCTGTAACAAATAAATCCGGACCGCTCCTCCTCTCCCTGTGGTGCAGCCACTCACCCAGGAAGTCCACTTCCCTCCACCTGACTCCAGGCTGGCCTCAGGGCTTCTTTGGCCAATCCAAAGAGGCAGAAGGGGTGTCTTATGAGTTCTGGAACCTGGGTCTTAGGTGTGGTAGCTTCAGTTTTCACTGTCATGGCAAATCCTGATGCCGGGACGCCTTCTGATATAGTATGAATAAAATATTATCCCCAACGCTGGAGGTGGGGCCTGGTGGGAGAGGTTTGGGTTATGGGGGTGGATCCTTCACGAATGGCTTGGTGCTGTCCCCATGGTAGTGGGTGATTTCCTACTGTTAATTCAAACAAGAGCTGGTGTTAAAAAGAGTGTGGCACCTCCTCCCATCTCTCTTACTTCTTCTCCCATCATGTGACCTTCCTGTTCCCCTTCCGCCTTCCATCATGCGTGGAGGCGACCTGAGGGCCTCACCAGAAGCTGAGCAGATGCCAGTGACGTAGTTCTTGTTCTGTACAGCTTGCAGAACTGTGAGCCGAATAAACCTGTTTTCTTTATAAATTATCCAAGCTCAGATACTCCCTTACAGCAACACAAAACAGACTAAAACACCTTCCCTGTGCTGCTCCCACCATCCGTTCTCCCCGGAGAGCACCTTCTTGGGAAATCACTTGAACCTGAATCTTTGGCTCAGCATCTGCTCTGAAAAACTTGATCTAACATGGCATCTAAGATCCAAAGGAAGTAAGCTCAGCCTGACACCAGCTTTCTCTCTAAAAGCACCCAATCCAAGCACATGGCCTGTGGCAGGATGCGGAAGCAATGCCCCTGGGTCTCAGGACACTCAGGGTAGGCAGGTGGAGAGCGCTTGGTATGGTAGGAGTGATGGGGGTGGGGGTGGGGATGCTGGTGGTGGTGCTGAGAACACAGGTGGCACAAAGACCCAGCCCACCCCTCCTGTGACCTTTGCCCTCTAACTCCTGCCAATCAACTTCTCAGTCAGAGTCTAGGCCCCGCCGTCTATTGCCTCCTTGCTGCCATGGCCTCCCTGGCCATCTCCCAGGCAACAGAGGAGCAGGTCTGAGGCCTCCAGCCTCACAGCCAGTGCAGCTGCATGTTAGGTACCACTTCCATCCTCAGCTGTCAAAGAACAATGCTGCTTATCTGAAGAATGTGGTCTGGAGGTAATTAGCTCTAACGGCCTTAACAACATAGCCCTGTGACTGCTGTGGACGGGGGGCTTTGTTGTGGCTCAACAATGCCACAATCAGCCCAGATGTCGTGCACAGGCTCCGGCAAAAGGCAGGTGACTGCAGACTCACAGGGGCTCAAGAAGCACACCACGTGGGAGAGCTGTGGAGATTCACTAAAGGATGGAACTAAATAGATAGACTAAAAAACAGCCTCTTCAGCCTCTGTCGGCAGTGTGCCTAATGCCTCCAGCCACCGGCAAATCAATAACAATAATAACAAAACCATCACCAGTGATGACAGGGGGCCCTCATCAGGCACTCCGCCCACTAGGCACTCCCAGTAAATTGATAAAGATGATGCAAATTATATATATCCCTATTCATAGGTGAAGGAAAGGAGGTGGGCACTTGCTCCCAGCCCTGGAATTCTGAAGCAGTGAAGCCAAGATTCAAACCCAGGATGCCTGGTTGCAAAGCCCACATGTGTGCACACCTGGCACCATACCCACCCAGGGCTGCCCACACATGTGCCCACCCTGCAGCACTCCCACCCTGCTGCACGCCCACCCTGTGCTGCCCACACAAGTCCCCACTGATATGGTTTGGGATTTGTGTCCCCACCCAAATGTCATGTCGAATTATAATCCCCAGTGTTGGAGGAGGGGCTTGGTGGGAGGTGACTGAATCATGGGAGCAGATTTCCCTTTTGCTGATCTCATAATAGTGAGTTCTCATGAGACCTGGTTATTTTAAAGTGTGCAGCACCTCCCACTTCCCAGTCTTCCTCCTTCTCTGGCCATGTAAAATGTGCCTCCTTCCTCTTTGCCTTCTGCCATGACTGTAAGTTTCCTGAGGCCCCCAAGCCATGCTTCCTGTACAGCCTGTAGACTGTGAATCAAATAAATTTCCTTTCTTTATAAATTACCAGGTCTCAGGTAGTTCTTTTTTTAAAAATTTTTTTCCTTTTAATTTTTCTTTGTCATCCTTGAACAGGGGCCATGCTAATGCTCTCTGTGTCATTCCAGTTTTAGTACATGTGCTGCCAAAGTGAGCACTCAGGTAGTTCTTTATAGCAATGCCAAAGTTGGGACCAGGAAGTACCAGGAAGAGAAGAGAAGAGGCCTGAAAATGTGGAAGCAGGTTTGGAAGTGGGTAATGAGCAGAGGATGGAAGAGTTTGGAGATCTCAGAAGAAGACAGGAAGATGAGGGAAAGTTTGGAACATCCCAGAGACTTGTGGAATGGTTGTGACCAAAATGCTGATAGTGATATGGATGGTTAAGTCCAGGCTGAGGAGGTCTCATATGGAAATTAGGAACTTATTGGGAACTGGAGTCAAGGTCATTCTTGCTATGCTTTAGCAAAGAGACTGGTGGTGTCATAACCCTGCTGTAGGGATCAGTGGAACTTTGAACATGAGAGTGATGATTTAGGGTATCTGGCACAAGAAATTTCTAAGCAGCAAAGCATTCAAGATGTGATCTGGCTACTTCTAACAGCATATGGTCATATGCATGAGCAAGGAGATGATCTAAAACTGGAACTTATATTTATTAATAAAAGGGAAGCAGAGCATAAAATTTAGAAAAATTGTAGCCTGACCATGTAGGAGAAAATAAAATCCCAGTCAGGTGCAGTAGCTTATGCCTGTAATCCCAGCACTTTGGGAGGCTGCAGTGGGTGGATCACTTGAGGCCAGGGTTTGAGACCAGCCTGGCCAACATGGTGAAATCTCATCTGTACTAAAAATACAAAAATTAGGTGGGTGTGATGGTGCACATCTGTAATCCCAGCTACTTGGGTGGCTAAGGCACAAGAATCACTTAAACCTGGGAGGCAGAGATTGCAGTGAACCAAGATCACACCACTGCACTCCAGCCTGGGTAACAGAGTGAGACTCCTCAAAAGATTTCAAAAAAAAAAAGAAAAACCCATTTTCTGGGGAGGAATTCAAGCCAGCTGCAGAAATTTGCATGAGGAGTTGAATGTCAATAGCTAAGACAATGGGGAAAATGTCTAAAAGGCACTTCAGAGATTTTGGCAGCCCCTCCCATCTCAGGCCTGGAGTCCTAGGAGGGAAGAATGGTTTCATGGGTTGGGCCTAGGGTTCCACTGCCCCGTGCAACTTTGGGACACTGTTCCCTGTATCCTAGCCACTCCAGCTTTAGCCATGGCTAAAGGGCCCCAGATATGTCTTAGGTAATGCCTCCAGAAGGTGCAAGCCAAGCCATTCAGTGTTGGTGGCTTCCATGTTGTGTTAAGCCTGTGGGTACACAGAAGGCACCAGCTGAGGCTTGGCAGCCTCTGGTTAGATTTCCGAAGATGTATGGAAATGCCCGGAAGTCCAGGCAGAAGTCTGCAACAGGCCTGGAACTCTCATGGAGAACCTCTGCTAGGGCAGTGTGGAGGGGAACAGTGGGGTTGGGCCCCCACACAGAGTCCCCACTGGGGCACTGCCTAGTGGAGCTGTGAGAAGAGGGCCACTGTCCTCCAGACCCCAGAATGGTAGATCTACTGACAGCTTGCACCATGCACCTGGAACAGCCGCAGGCACTCAATGGCAGCCCTTAAAAGCAGCCAAGGGGGCTGTACCCTGCAAAGCCACAGGGGTGGAGATGCCCAAGGCCTTGAGAGCCCACGCCTTGCATCAGTGTGGTCTGGATCTGGGACGTGGAGTCAAAAGACATTATTCTGGAGCTTTAAGAATTAATGACTGCCCTGCTGCATTTTGGACTTGTATGGGACCTATAACCCCTTTGTTTTGGTGAATTTCTCTCCTTTGGAATGGGTGTATTTACCCAATGCCACTACCCTCATTTTATCTTGGAAGTAACTAACTTGCTTTTGATTTTCCAGGTTCATAGGTGGTAGGGACTTGCCTTGTCTCAGATGAGACTTTGGACGGTGGAATTTTAAGTTAATGCTGAAATGAGTTAAGATTTGTGGGACTGTTAAGAAGGGATGATTGTATTTTGCAATGTGAGAAAGTCATGAGATCTGGGAGGGGCCGGGGTAGAATAACATGGTTTGAATTGTGTCCCTGCCCAAAACTCACATCAAATTTTAATCCCCAGTGTTGCAGGAGGGCCCTGGTGGGAGGTGATTGTATCATGGGAGCGGATTTCCCCTTGCCGTTCTCATGCTAGTGAGTGAGTTCTCAGGAGATCTGGTTGTTTAAAAGTGTGCAGCATCTCCCCCGACCCTTCTTCCTTTTCTGGCCATACCTGCTTCCCCTTCCCCTTTGCTCAGGATTGTAAGTTTCCTGAGACCTCCCCAGCCATGCTTCCTGGACAGCCTGCAGAACTGTGAGTCAATTAAACTTCTTTTCTTTATAAATTACCCAGTCTCAGGGAGTTCTTTATAGCAATGTGAGAATAGGCTAATACACCCACCTTGTAGCACGCCCACCTAGTGCTGCCCACACAGTGCCCACCTTACTGTATGCTGCCCAGACATGTGCCCACCTTGCTGCATGCCTGCTCAGTGCCACTCAGATATGTTCCCACCCTGCTGTATGCCCACCTGGTACCACTCAGACACATGTCCACCCTGCTGCATGCCCACCTGGTGCTGCCCAGACATGTGCCCACCTTGCAGCATGTCTGCCCAGTGCTGCTCACACATGTGCTCATCCTGTTGCATGTTCACCCAGTGCTGCAGGCACAGAGACAAAAAGCTCAGTCCTGCATTCAGAAGTCTGTGGTCCACTGGGGGCCAGTGTGGTTGCAGAGCTGTGAATAGCACATGGAACCCACGGGGAGGTGGCAGCTCAGAGCTTCTGCGGAGCCGGGGGTGGGTGGGGATGGCTTCCCTCGAGGATTGCATCCAATCGTGTCCAGGAATCTGAGCAAAGTGATTGGGCCCTAGGAAGGGCAGGACAGGTGGGGGCATCCAAGCAATGCCAGAGCAGAGAGGGGACACAGGGCAGTTCTGAGGCACCTGCGAATGAGAAACAAAGAAGGAAGAACCACACTCAGCCTGGGTGCCATGGAGATGAGAGGATTCGCTAATGGTGGGCAGAGGACACGCAGTCAAAACCCCTTTGGTTCTGTTTTTCCTTCAGATGCAAAAGACTCAAGCATGTTTATGAATTGAGGGTAAAAACCAGAAGAGTAAGTAAGAGGATGCTGGGGGGCAGGAGCTTAGCACAGGGTCTGCTCCACAGCAGCAGGAGGGCGAGACTTGGATCGCATTAGAAACAGAGCTCAACTGTGTGTTATTTACGAGGGACACTTAATACATTTTGATGTACAGCTTAACAACAAAGGACTGATGGAGGCATTTGCAGAGGCAAATGTTGACAAAAAGTGCCGAGGAGTGACAATATTAATATCAGCAGAAAATAGAGCACAAATCATTAAGAAGGACAAAGAGACCAATTTATATTAATAAGCGTTATTATACCCCATAAAGCTGTGACATCTAATACACAGCTGATGCACATGTTAGATGTTCATGTGCCCAACATCGAATACCAAAATACATCAAGAAAACCTGTTAGATATATTAGGAAAATGAACAAGACCCAGCTGGAATGAGAGATTCAACACAGCACTGTTGATTCCTGTCAAATCAAGTGTACAAAATAAATAAGAATATCAAGGATGTGAATCATATAATTTGTAACAGAGATTCTATAAGTACGGTATATGTTATACTTTACCCACCCCCTCGTCATGAAATACTGCTTTTCCTCCATGAACCCACAAATATAAGAAACATATGAAAAGTCTGTTTATCTCATTCATTAGGGAATTGCAAATTTTTAAGAAATGAGCTGTTGTTCAACTATCAGATTAGTAATATTAAAAGTATGTCAACTATCAAACGTGGTGAAGATGTGTAGAAAATGTAGTCCTGTCTTTGACGGCGGTGCTTATCACAGGCCTCTCCGCAGTCATGCGACCATGACTTGCTCTAACCAGTGATGGCTGAGCAGGACTGGCAGGTGTCACCTCGTTACAGAGGAGCCAGCGCAGGGTCCACTGTGCTTGCCTCTCTCCCTGCCAGTGACCAACAGTGGCCCAGAGAGAGCGCCCCGCATCTTCCGGGGTTCTGGAGTGAGGACTATGTGGTGCAGAAGCACAGCCAACCACATGGACATGAAGCAGGGGTGAAACATGTCCTTGCTGTTGTGATCACTGAGGTTTGGGGGTCATGTGTCACCACAGCATCACCCAGCCCTTCATGACGGATACGGAAGACAACTGGGTGGTTCCTATTAAAAGTCTAGATGCTTATAAAGCGTGACCCAGCAAATCTACTTCTTAGCAAACACCTTTAAAAACACCCAATGTGATTCTCCTCTGAGCAGCTAACTCACTTTGCCCACTGAGAACACACAGGAGAGCTAGACAACACACAAAAGCAATCTGTTTAAAGGTGTCGGAGAGCTGTGGAAGTGACTAGACTAGAGGGACTAAAGTTCAGAGAGCAGGGACCTCTGAGAGGTAAGGTGATGATCACAGCCACACTTCCCTGGGACCTTTGCCAGCCTCACTTGACTGGAAACTGAGGATCCAGGCATGGCTCAGCCAAAGGAAGAGTGCTGGGGACAGGAAAGCAAGAAGAGCTTATAGCATCATTTAGGCTAGAGGGACAGGGCTGGAGGCTTAAAGAGCTCAGGCACACAGTCGCTTGACATTTGCCAAGTTCCGAAGCTGCACGGTGTGGAAAGCTAAAATCTCAGCAGAAACCCTCTGAATAGCAGAGCAGAGTGTACTGAACGCCATGTGTGCCAAAGAGACCAAGACCCTGAGCAGGGGGCTCTAGGGAGCCTGCCAGGTTCGCATCTGAACTCGCTGAAGCATTCCATGGTAGAGAAGAGGTGAGCCCAAGAATGCCCCCAGCTGTGGTGCTCAGCCACTCACCGGATCTGGAGGGTCCTCTTGCCATTCTGTCTGCCTGCCACAGGAATGGGTGAATTATTGCCTGATGGAGGACATCATGTGTTCCTTGTATAGTTTCTGTTTATACATCACGTCCCACAACCAATACAAAAAATTACTAGGTATGCCAAAAGACATGCGACTAAAAAACAGGAAGGAAACACACAGCAAGAACAGAATCAGTGGTGAGATATTGGAGTAACAAATAAGGACCTAAAAATAACCAGGATGAAAACACGCAAAAAAATAAAGGAAAAGATGGGGAAAATAAATGACAAGAGAAAATAATTTTACCAAAGAAACTGAATCCATAAAAATAACTAAATGGAAATTCTAAAGCTGAAAATCATAATATCTGAAATTAAGAACTCCATGGCTGGATCTCGCTGCACTTTAGACAGAGCAAAACTCTGGGTTAAAGAACAAAATGAACAGTGAATTCAAAAAATCTAAACTAAAGCACACAGAGGCACACCAATGAACAGAAGAAAAGACACATGACACCTAGTAAAAATGTCCATTCTGTATGCAGTTGTACCCCCAAAAGGAGAGAGAGGGAGAAAGGAGAGAAGGCAC
Source organism: Piliocolobus tephrosceles (assembly GCF_002776525.5). Lineage (NCBI taxonomy): Eukaryota > Metazoa > Chordata > Mammalia > Primates > Cercopithecidae > Piliocolobus > Piliocolobus tephrosceles. The sequence goes on along the minus strand of NC_045439.1, from coordinate 1,472,147 downwards.
ATTTGCAGAAAAAGGGATTAAGAACATTCCAAAACGAATGAAAGGCATCAGTCCACTGATTTAGAGAATTCTGCAAGCACCAAGCGAGATACGTACAAAGGAAACCACACTTTGACACGTCGTGGAAAAACTGTGGAAAAGGAAAAAGAAAATGTTAAGAGTGACTGGAGAAAAATGATGTGCTGTCATCACAAAAGCAAAAAATAACGTGGAGAGCTGAGTCCTCACCAAAACAGGCAGCCGGAGACAGTGGGATGACAGTTCTAACATGCTGGAATAAAAAGAGAAACGCAACTCAGGAGTCTATATTGGGGAACGTACGCCTCAGAAATGAAGACATTTCAGCAGAAATGCTGAGAATTCATCACCACAGGCTTGAACGAAAGACATTCCAAAACGAGCACTTCCGATAGAAGGAAAATAACCTCAGACAGAAACATGGAAATAGAAAGAATGAGAAGCCGGGGGGAGGTAAATCCTGGTGTAAATATAAATAGACATTCACTGTGTGCGACAGTAGCAGTGATGGGTACATTTAAACACAGTGGGAGGGTGACGCACAGGCTGGCAGTAGCTGGAGCTCTGGCACCTCAGTTCTGGCAGAGCGGGAAATGGGCAAAGCCTCTATTCACGTTGAACCTTTATATACTAGTCAAGGATGAATGCTGAAATCTCTAGGATAACTGTGAAAAACAGTAAAGGAATGTGTACCTAGCAGTTGAGAGCGGGAAAAGGAATAATAGAAAGATTTCATTCATCTGAAAGAAGGCAAGAAGTGGAGCACAAAGCAGATGAGTCCAACGGAAAACAAGTAGCAAGGTGACAGCAAGCCAAGCACAGAGAAATTGTGTCCAAGAGAATGGGTTAAATACCTTGAGGGAAAGGCTAATCATGTCAGATGGTATGCAAAAAATAACACCCAATTGTAAGGCACTGAAAAGACACACTCCTTGATATGGTTTGGCTGTGTCCCTACCCAAATCTCACCTTACATTGGAATAATTCCCGTGTGTCAGGGCAGGGCCCAGTGGAGATACTTGAATCATGAGGGAGTTTCCCCCGTACTGTTCTCGTGTTGTGAGTAAGTCTCAGGAGATCTGATGGTTTTATAAATGAGAGCTCCCCTGTTCTCGTGTTGTGAGTAAGTCTCAGGAGATCTGATGGTTTTATAAATGAGAGCTCCCCTGTTCTCCTGTTGTGAGTAAGTCTCAGGAGATCTGATGGTTTTATAAATGAGAGCTCCCCTGCACAAACTCTCTTGCCTGCTGCCATGTAAGACGTGACTTTGCTCCTCATTTGTCTTCCGCCATGATTGTGAAGCCTCCTCAACCATGTGGAACTGTGAGTCCATTAAACCTCTTTCCTTTATAAAGTACCCAGTCTCAGGTACGTCTTTTTTAGCAGCATGAGAACAGGCTAATATACTCCTTATACACTTACATAAGGGTGTCAATGAGAAGAGTCAAACTCTGTAAAACATTTGAAGAGATTTATTCTGAGCCAAATATGAGTGACCATGGCCCATGACACAGCCCTCAGGAGGTCCTGAGAACATGTGCCCGAGGCGACTGGGGCACAGCTTGGTTTTATACATTTTAGGAAGGCATGAGACTTCAATCAAATACATTTAAGAAATACACTGGTTTGGTCCAGAAAGGCGGGACAACTCAAAGTCGGCGGGGGAAGGGTGGAGGGGGCAGGCTATACATAAATTTAAACATTTTCTAGTTGACAGTTGCTTGCATTTGTCTAAAGACCTGGGATCAAATGGAAATGTTCAGGTTAAGATAAAGGATTGTGGAGACCAAGGTTCTTTTGAAGTCTTCTAGAGGCTGCCCTTAGAGATAATAGATGAAAAATCTTTCCTATTCACCTTTAAAGGGTGCTAGACTCTCAGTTAATCTCTTCAGGACTGGGAGGGCCTGGAAGAAAAAGATCTAGCTATGTTAATAGAGATTCTTTACAGATGCAAATTTTACCCCCGCCAAGGACGACTTTGCAGGGCCATTTCAAAATACAGCAAAGAAACATGTTTTAGGGTAAAATATTTTGATTTTCTTCTTTCTCATGTAATGTTATGCCAGAGTCAGATTGGAAAGTAAGTCACAATATACAGGGTTAAATAAATTCCATCTGAAGAGAATTTATGGTTTGTAGGGCATGACTCCCCAGACCCCTTAGACAGGAATTTGGGCAAGATAAAAAATCAGAGCTTAGTCCTCAAGGGCACAAAACAGGTTAAAAGGAAAAAAAAAAATGGGAAAAGTAGGATATGTAAACACCAACCAGAAGAAAGCGAGTTGAGTGATAGAAATGTCACACACAGCAGGTGTGAAGGTGAGGTGCTTTGCTCAAGATAGACATGGGCATGTATTGAAGGAATCAACACTCCAGGAAGCTATTACAGCCCCAAGTAAGCATCAATACATAAATTATGTGAAACAAAAACTGACCAAACTTAAGAGAGAAATCCATGTTCATACAGAGAGACTTTAACCTGCCTCTCTCAATGGTTGATTTAATAAGCAGACAGAAATATCAGTAAGGATATGGAAGTTCTGAACGACACAGTTGACAAACCTGACCTAATTGACAAGTGATTCAGACCGCTGCACCGGCAACAGCAGAACCCACACTCTCTTCACTAGCACACGGGACATTCGCCAAGATTGTCATGTGCTGGATCGTGGAGCAGGTCCCAACACATTTCACAGGATTGAAGGCATTCAGAGTTTGTTTTCTGTCCACCATGGAATTAAGCTAGATATAAAAACATAAATAAAACTAGAAAATCTCTGACTGCTTGGGAATTAAGTCATATGCCTCTAAATCATAGACTGCAGAAGAAATCACAAAGGAAATTAGAAAACACCGTGGACTGTTGGATAGTGGAGATACGGCATATTGAAACTGACAGGTGCAGTTGAAGCAGTGCTTAGAGGGAAATTTATAGCCTAATACGCATATAGGTAAAAAGAAGAAGGCTAAAAATAAGTGATCTAAGCTTCTATCTCTAGAAGCGGAGAAGAGCTAAGTCTAATAAGAGGGGAAGGAAGAAAATAATAAAGATACGACAAAAAAAAATCCAATGAAATGGAAAACAGATGTACATTTTGGGAAATTCACAAGCCAAATTTGGTTCTTTAAAAATATTAATAAAATGAATGTATCCCTAATAAAAGTGATCAAGGGGAATAAAAGAGAGAAAACACAGCCAGGAGCGATGGCTCATGCCTGTAATCCCAGCACTTTGGGAGGCCGAGGCGGGCAGATCACGAGGTCAGGAGTTCAAGACCAGCCTGGCCAACATAGTGAAACCCCATCCCTACAAAACAAACAAACAAACAAACAAAATTAGCCAGGCGTGGTGGCATGCGCCTGTAGTCCCAGCTGCTGTGGAGGCTGAGGTGGGAGAATCACTTGAACTTGGGAGGTGGAGGTTGCGGTGAGCTGAGACTGTACTGTATTTACTGTAAGATTTTAGTTGATTCTCTTATCAGTTTCAAGATCAATGACATCTATTCCAAATTGCTAAGAATTTTTTCATGAAATTGGATTTTATCAAATCCTGGATTTATTGGGATGGACTTACAATGTATCTGTTTTGTGTAATTTGAATTACATTGATTAATTTTGCATTCTTATAGTAAGCCCTCCTCTATGGTTCCAATATACTATTATTTTTATGTATCACTTGATTCAATTGGCCTATATTTCCCTGTGAATGTTTATGAAGGAGATTGGCCTATTATTCTCCTTACTTCTCGTGTCTGTGTGAGCCTTTCATATCAAGGTTATACTGGCCTCATAAAATGAGTTAGGACACGTTCTTTCCTTTTTTATTGCATAAAATGGTTTGTGTAGGATCAGTGTTATTTCTTCCCTGAATGTTTGAAAAAATACACTGATATAATTTGAGATTTGAGTTTTACTGATGAGAAACATTTTACTAGTGGACACAATTTATTTAATAAATATCAAACTATTCACATTAAATATTGTCTGTCATTTTTGATAAATTGTGTTTTTGAGAGAAAGGTTTCCCCATTTAATTTAAATTGTGAAATATATTTACTTAAAGTTTTTATAATATCCTCTCATTATTTTGTTAATGCTTTTTTAGTCCTGATATTATTTATTGTGTTTTCTCTCTCTCTCTTTTTTTCTTTTTTTGAGACGGAGTCTCACTCTGTCACCCAGGCTGGAGTGCAATCACAGCTTACTATGGCTTCGACCTCCCAGACTCAAGAGATTCTCCCACCTCAGCCTCCTGAGTAGCTGAGACAATAGGTGTGTGCCACTACACCCTGCTGAATTTTTTTGATTTATTGTAGAGACAGGGTCTCTCCATATTTCCCAGGTTGATCTTGAACTCCTGGGCTCAAGTGACCCTCCTGTCTTGGCCAAAGTGCTGGGACTACAGGCATGAACCACAGTGCTCGGCCTTGAAAATTACAAAATAGTTTTGAAAGAAATTAACAAAGACATAAATAAATGGGAAATTACATTATATTCATAGATTAGAAGAATAAATGTGAATTCTGAAAATAATTTAAAATCAATATAAATTCTCATCAAAATCCAAGCTTTTTTTTCATAAATTGATAAGGCTGCATCAATCATGAAGAACAAAACTGAAGGATTTGCTCTACCCGATGTCACAACCTGCACTGTCAGTAGATAAAATGGCCAGTGTTTGGCACAAGAGTGGATTGATTTACCACCGTAATAAATTAGAGTCCAGAAAAAGACCCGAAGCTGTACAATCACCTGAATGGTGGGAAAAGTAAAAGTCCACCGAACAGAAAAATGTAGTCCTTTCCACATACGGTGCTAGGTCAATAACATTTTCATGCTTTCAAAAATATATTTTGACTCTAACCTTATACCATATAAAAAGTCAATTTCAAGTGGAATGCAGATCCGAATGTGAGTGGTCAAACAGAAACCTCTGCAGGAAAACATACGGGTACATCATCGTGATCTTAGAGTAGGCAAATATTTCTTGAATAGGAAACACAAAAACAAAATGATAAATGTTTGAGGTGACGGATATGCTAATTACCCTGATTTGATCATTACACAGTGTATACATCTATTAAAATATCACTCTGTATCCCATCAATATGTACAATTATTACATGTCAACTAAAAATAAAAGGGGAAAAAAGAAAACACAAAAACGCTAACCGCCAAAAAGAATGATAAAGTGAACCATATTAAACTTTAAAAATTCCTGCTCATCAAGACACATCATTAAGAGAGGGAAGAAGCAAACCGCAGAATGGGAAATGCTATTTGCAACATGTGTCTGACAAAGGACTTATGCCCAGAATGTGTTAAAACTCCTATAGATCACTAAAAGAAGGACAGATAAACCAATAGGAATATCAGCCGAAGATTTAAATAGACATTTCAGAAAAGAACATATTCAAATGGCCAATAAATATATGAAAAATTCTCAACGGTTGGTACTGGAAAACTGGTAGTAGGTAGCATTATACCCACTGGAATGACTGAAATTGAAAGATGAAAAGCCACATTTTGACAAGGCTGTGATGCGACTGGGACTCTCACACACTACTGGTCGGCATGTAAAGTGGTACAAAATATGGGGAAATATCTGACAAAATCTGTTAACACTTGATACAGCACTTACATTTCTAGGTATGGACCCAACAGAAATGGGTAAATGTTTTTTACCAAAAGTATAAACGAAAAAGACCATACAACAACCCAAAACTGGACATTAAAAAGCCACCCCTCCCCGAACAGTAGAATGGGCAAATAATTGATGGAATGCTCACATGGTAGATGCTGGGTGTCAATGCTGGGCGTCAATGAGAATGGGGAGCCACAACTACACATGACAGCATGTATGGACCTTACAAGCAAACTCTTGAGTGAAAGGACCAGATAGGAAAGAAGGCAGGTTGAATGATTCCATTCTTTAAGGCTTAAACCAGGCAAACACAGTTTAATATGTGCTGTTAGATGTCAGGATTACCATTGCTCTTGGGAGGAGACACAGTGAACAGGAGGAGATACAGGAGAGGTCTCTGGAGGGGCTAGCAATATTCTGTGACTTCATGTGAATGCTGCTTTCACAGATATATTTACTTTGTGGAGCTTCTTTCAGTTGTAAAAGTATAGTTTGTGCACATTTTCATTTGTATGGTATGCTTCAAAAAAGTTTACCTGAAAAACGTACTGCATGTGCACGTGGAAGCATGTATGAGGATGTTCATTGCAACGTTGTTTACAGTGGAGAAAAAATGGGAACAGCCTAAATGTCCAGCAATGGGGAAATGATTAAATCAATTACTATCTATTAATATTGTGAAACACTGGGTAGAACTTTGAAGGAATAAAGTTGATTTAAATAAACTGGCAAAAGGCAAATATGCAAGCTATGCAGAGAGCAAAACAACCAAGCTGCAGAACAATACATGTAACTGTTTAAACATATGAGTCAAGCTATAGATTTTTGTAGGTTATATATTTTTATGCAAACACATAGAAAAGTACCCTAAAGAAAGTGCAACTGTGCTATGGTTTGAATGTTGATATCCCCCCAAAATTCATAGGTTGGAATCTAATACCCAATGTGACAGTATGAAGGGGTGAGACCTTTGGAAAGTGATTAAGTCAGGGGGGCTCCACCTTCACGAATGGGATTAATGCCCTTATAAAAGAGGCTTGAGTGAGCTCCATGGCCCCTTCCACCAAGTGAGGACATAGAGAAAATGCCATGTGATAGGAAGAGCAAGCTCTCAACAGACAATGAAAATCTGCCAGCACCTTGATCTTGGACTTCCCAGCCTCTAGAACCCTGAGCAACACATTTCTGTTGTTTATAAATTACCCAGTCTATGGTATTTTGTTATAGCATCCCAGTGGATTGAAACAAACTGTAATAGTGATTTTTGGGGGCGAGCAGACTAAAATTAGGGGTGGAGGTCAAAGTTATTTTAGGTTTATTTGTGTTTCTGTTTTATTACAATAACAATATAATCATGATTATTTGAGCAATTAAAAATAATATTTCAAATGATAAGTGAAAGATTTCCAGTAGGACATTTCCTAGCAAGAAAATGCATACATATACACATACAACTTCAATGTATTTGAAAAGTTAAAATTGCACGAACAAAACTACTTTACCTGGAACCACTAGAACTAGAAATTATTTATAAGTCTAAATAAAAAACCCTTGCCAACTGGTACTTTAAAGGTACTCCCGTAAACATTTGTAGAAAATAAAAAAAGAAATATTTTTCAAACTCTAGAATAGCAGAGAAATAATGAAATCGTTAAGAACAAATGGGTTTCTACAAAGTTGTCCTCAAAGATAAAGTCGCATCTTTAAATGCTTTCATTAGCAAACAAAAAAAGAAAATCAAAACTTTCAAGTCAATGAGTTTGTTAAGCAGTTCCAAGGAAGAATAAAATAGCAGATGATAGCAGAAATTATTGAATTAGAAAAGGGAAAAATGAGGATTAATAAGTACATTAAGAGCTGAGAGATAAGTAAATTGAAAAGTTAAGTCTTTTAAAAATCTAACATAACAGACTCAACTCTGGCTAATCTATTAATAGTTACTACAAAGGGGGAGGCATAAGAAATAGCAATTAAGGAACATTTAAAACCCCATAAGAAAGACAGTAAATGTGCATGTAATTTTTAAAATGAACAAGGCATTATTTGCATGGTTATATGCTGATAAATCTGAATGGAAAGAAATAAATGATCAAAGTTAACATTAAAAGAACTGAGCAACATGAATAAAGAATTATTCTTGGAAAAATTTTTAAATAGAAAGGAATTACATCCAAAAGAGGTACCAGACTCAGGCGTTTTTGTTGGTGAGATGTGAAATTTTAAGGCGTAATTAATTCCAAAAGTATGTATCAGTTTTAGAATTGTATAAATTTGGAAAAGTAATTTTATAAAAGTAGAGTAATCCTGAAACCAAAATCTGACAAATATAACCCACCATCTGTTCTTCAGTCTGCAAGAAATAGCCATTACATTAAAAGAAGTTTCCACTCTCTCATAAGATTTACCAAATAATTAAACAAAGTCAATAGAATCTTTAAAGCAGAACTTCTCAGAGCCTTTGACATGCAAATGTGCATTGCGGTTCTTAAGAAGAGCAGGAATACAGTCTGCAGTGTTTCCCAGTTTTATTCTTCCAAGCAGAAAACCATTTCTACCTGGAAGCATCTCTTGAGAGTGGTGATCTGGGGCACATCCTTTGGGAAAGTCTGCTATATACTATAAAAATGCATGCAAAATCAAAAGTGAAATATGAGCAAGTAAAATTCAGCTGTGTGCTTAATCAACAATCTATGAAGGTTTAACATGGGAAAGGAAGAATGGTTTAATATAACACAATGTCTTATTTTATTTATAATACAAAATACCAATCAGCCTCAAAGTAGAATCTGAATAAATGTTGAAATATTATTCAGAAAATTTTAAAATACATTTCTGATAAAACACTTAGTAAATAGTAAAGTCTCTTACATGCATAAAAACATTGTTAACATGACTACCAGTTCTGTGTATCAAAATCATAACCAACAGATTTGAAAAGCACATAAATGGTGAAAATTTATGCAATGAATATCATGAACAAAAAGAGATCTCTTTAAAATCATCAACACAAGCATTTTTATCCCACATAAAATTGGCAAAAGTCAACACATAAATGAAGGAATACAAATCACCAAAAATTATTAAAAAGTGTTCATATTATAATCAAAGAAATACAAGGTTAAGATATTCTTATTTTTATCTTTCAGGTTAAATAACATATACATTGCAAAACATCAGAAGAGTATATATGAGACCAACCTTTTCACAAATCACAAATATAAACTTAGACAAAATATTTAAAAAATCTTTGTGAAGACACCAGAGAATAGCCAAAAGCAAACAGAAACAGACCGTTGAAAGAAAATAACTGCATTAATTGAGTTCATGTTTCTACAGCCTTTTGCTGCAGAAAAATCCCCAATTTTTATGATGTAGGGCAACTAAAACTTAAACGGAAAGTTGCCAACTTACTGGCTTAAGGGGTAAGAGAACAGTGTTTGGAACTTCCAGGCCAGCTAGAAATAGAAGAAAAATCCCAGAAAGGAGAGAGCCAGAGAGAGAGAATCCCCCAGATCTGTACACAAATGCTGCTCAAATTTTTGGCTGACAGCTGCACTGGACAGGCACAAAGGAAGCTCCAGGAAGCCCAGCACAAAGCTACTGCTGAAAGCCTGGAATAATCCAGCAGATAGCTCAGCAGAGGTCCACCAAAGGAGAAACAGGGTTTGAAGTTTATGTCTAGCAAAACTTCAAATTTATTTTTATGTTATGTTATGAAGTTTATGTCTAGCATATTTGTGGCTTTTGAGAACAAATATCAACACACTTCAGAAAATAACAGTCCAGATACTATACAACAGTGGTCCCCAATCCCCAAGCCATGGACCAGTACCAGTCCGTGGCCTGTTAGGAACCAGGCCACACAGCAGGAGGTGAGTGGTGGGTTAGCAAGCATTACAGCCTGATCTCCGCCTCCTGTTAGATGAGCAGTGCCCTCCTGTTAGATGAGCAGTGCCATTAGATTCTCATAGAAGCACACACCATATTATGAACTGTGCATGTGAAACATCTAGGTTGCACGCTCCTCATGAGAATCTAATGCCTGATGATCTGTCACTGTCTCCCATCACCCCCAGATGGAACCATCTAGTTGCGGAAAAACAAGCTCAGGGCTCCCACTAATCCTACATTATGGTGAGTTGCATAATTATTTCACTGTATGTTACAATGCAATAATAATAGAAACAAAGTGCATGATAAATTTAATGTGCTTGAATCATCCCAAAACCATCCCCACTCTCCTCCGTCTATGGAAAAGTTGTCTTCCATGAAACCAGTCCCTGGTGACAAAAAGATTAGGGACTACTGCTATACAACACATCATATACAATGTCTAATATAAAATAAAAATTACTAGAATTAGGAATAGAATAGGAAGTCAATAGAAATCAAACTGAAAATGACCCATATGTTGGAAACAGCAGAAAGAGACTTGTACTAGCAGCTATTATAAGTACATTCAAGGATGTAAAATAAAATATAGACATAATGACTAAACAGATGGAGTCACTCAGCAGGAAAGTGAAAAATACATATAAGAACTAAATGGACATTCTGAAACTGAAAAATACAGTAGCTAAAATAAAAATTCATTGGAGGGTGTACCAGAACAGAGAAGGCAAAAGAAAAGCTTAATGAACCTGAAGATTCATCAATAAGAATTAATCTGAAGAACAGAAAAGAAAAAAACTTTAATGAATAAACCTTCAATGACATGTGAGACAATATGAAACAGTCTAACATCAGTGTAGTTGGAATCCAAGAAGGAATGTAAAGTGGGAATGGGGCAAAGGAAATATTTGAATAATGACAAAAATTCCTCAAATCAATTAAAAATATCAATCTATGGATTCGAGGAGCTTAGACGATTTCAAGCATGATAAATACAAGGAAAATAATACACAGGAATATTATAGTCAAACTGCTAAAAACCAAAAGTGAAGAGCAAATATTGCAATCAACCAGAGAAAAATACAAATGACATTCAGGAAAAAAAAATGGTGTTAATTACAGCCAACTTCTCACTGGAACCAGTGGAGACCCAAACAGATCCATATCTTTATATACTGAAAGAAAAAGAAGAGTCAATCCAGAAACTTGAACCTACAGAAGCTGTCTGTCAAGGACAGAAGCAAAATAAAGATTTTTAAGAGATAAATGTATTGAGAGGATTTATCCCTAGCAGATCTGCATTACATCAAATGCCAAAAGAAGTTCTTATGGCTGGTGGGAAATAACACAAAAGAGGATCTCGGATAAGGAATTACAAGGAACAAAAATGGAAAAATTATGGGTAAATATAAATTATTTTCTTTCCTTTTCTTAATTTATCTAAATTACAACTGTTTAAAGCAAAGAGTGTATTGTGGGACTAATAACATATGCAGAGGTATAATATATGACAATAATAGCACAAATGACAGGGGATGGGAAATAATCCCACACACACACACGATAGAGTAAATTAAATGAACATAAAATAAAATTCAATTAACATAAAAGAAGGAAGGAAAGGGGGAACTGAGGAACACAAAAGAGACAAGACAAATAGAACACAAGTAGCAAAATGGAAGACTCAGTCCAACCACACTCATGATGACATAGAAGTAAATGAACGATGCATTTGAATTAAAAAGCAGATATTGTCAGACAGGACATTTTTTTTAAAACATCTCAACTATTTACGGTCTATGAGAAGTTCACTTCGGCTATAAAGACACGCAGAGATAAACAGGAAAAAGATGGAAAACACTGTAACATGAAAACAATAAGCATAAGAAAGTTAGGGCATCTGTAACAATATTAGATAAAGTAAAATTTGAAACAAGGATTACTACTAAAGAAGGACATGCCTTTATAATAAAAGGCTAGCTCACCAGGAAGACATAACAATCGCAAATGTCTATGTGCCCAACAATAATCTGAAAATACAAAAGGCAAATACCAAAAAAAACTAAAGGGATAAATAGACAATTCCACAGTAGATTTTCACACCTCTCTTCACGTAGTTAATAGAAAAAGTAGACAAGAAAATCAGTAAGAATGTAGAAGACTCACACAGCACTATCAACCACCTCAATCTATCGTAAAATTAAAGAACATTCCTCCTGACGACTGCAGAATGCATGTGATTGTCAAGGGCACATAGAACATTCATCAGGGCAAACCAGATGACAGCCATAAAATAAATCTCAGCAATTTTTTTTTTTAATTGGAAGCATGCTATCTGGTCTCTGACTATAAGCATACTGTTTAATAAAATAAAATTAGAACTCACTAGTAATAATACACCCAGAAAGTCCTCCAAATATTTGAAAATTACATAACATGCTTCAAAAATAACCCATTGATCAAAAAGAAATCACAGGAGAAATTAGAAGGCATGTCAAGCAGAGTAGTAATGAAAATACTAGTGAATATTGTGGGACCAGCTAAAGCAAGGCACAGAGGACATTCGTAGAGAAGAGGAAAAGGCTAAAGTGGATGATGTAAGTCAGAGGCCAGCAGACCACATCCCATGGGCTGGCCATGTGTTTTGTGAATAGTTTGACACAGCACAGCCGCAGTCATTCATCAACTTGCTGTTTATGTGCTTTTGTGCCACAAAGGCAGAGTTGAGTAGGTGTGACAGGGGCTGTGTGGCCCACAAAGCCTAAAATATTTACTGTCCGGCTCTGAGGTATAAGTAAACATATATATTATTGTTCCTAGTTCCTGGCACACAGATCCTTAAACCTTTGGAATCTCCAGAGTGATGAGGATGTTTTTGTTATGCTGAGATGACTGGTTACTGGACAGCCCTAGACACCTTCAGGAAAAGGGCTGGTCACCAGAGAGATAAAGGCATGATGAGAGGGTTGGAACTTTCAGTCTTACCCCACTGACCTCCGGAAGGGGAGAGGGACTGATGATTGCCAAGTCAAATGGCCTAATCAATCCGACCAACATAAAGGAACTCCCACAAAAACCCCTAAACCGCAGGGTTCCAGAGCTTCCCAGTTGGCAAACACACTGGTGTGCCGGTAGGTGGCCCCCCTCGGTGCCATGGGAGCAGAATCTCCCGCACATCAGAAAAGTGTGTGCCACAGCAGGGAAGTGTGAACTCTCCCTTGGCAGGTGAGGACAGAGTCTAAGTGCTGAGAGGGCCACTCCCTCCCAGTGGGCCTTGGGTGAAACTGGCGAGGCCACCTGAGGAAGAGCCTGGCAGGGAGAACCAGAGCCACCCATGCCTAGGTTCTGTGGGCTGCGGTGTCAGCCTGGCCAGAGGTGGCGGAGCAGCCGGGACGGGGAGGTCTGGACTGAAGGGTCTCTGGAGCACTCGTCACTAAGCCCGCCCTGGGGTCCCCAGTGGGCATTGTTGGAGCGTGTTGGATAAACAGCATTGCAACTGCTTCATGGGAGTGAATGTGCCGCCGGACCCAGGTGTGCCTTTTTCACAGGCTGCCACGGAGCACCCACGGGGCTGGAGCCTGGCAGGGAAGAGTGTTGGTGAAGAGTCGGACTCTGCCGGCCCCACTGGTCTCTGAGCACCTGGTGCACTCCGGGCACCCACGGGCATCTGCCTGGCCAGAGGGCAGCTCCACAGCCAATGCTTCTCTAAGCAACCTGTGGTCCCTGAGTCCAGACCTGTGCCCACGGGTGAAGGGAGGTGAGGTGCCTGTTCTCACGTGCTGGATGCTGGGCTACCCCAGGCTCCCTGGGGGCGGAGGCGGGGAGGGCCGCTGAAAATACTGACGAGCATCCCCGGGGCCCCAGATGGAAAGAGAGTAGTGTGTGGGCCTCTGTGCATAGGACGGAAGGGGGCCCTGGAGCGTGTCCCCCACTCCATGGCTCTTTCCTCATCTGTGAAATGGAGGAAAGCATGTATCTCTCCAGCTCAGAGATGCCCGTGAGGACCAAGGGCCTGGGGGAAGCAGCGCTTGGCCAGGGTGGCTCGTGGCTGTGACCAGGTCCCAGAGACTGGCCTGTCTCCCTGGGTCCACCGCAGCATGATGGGTTCCTGCTGATGTGAAGCCAACTGCTGCCCTCCCAGACGTCCCCTCAAACGCCGTACCACACAGCCCCGGGGAGGCCAGGCCCAAGCGCCCAGGAGCTGCCCAGGGCCAGGTCCACATGGATCCCAGCTCGCTTTCCTCCTCGTCCTGAGCTACCTAAGCCCAGGTTAGGCTGAGGAGCCCCCTCCCCACACTCCCGCCAGACTCCAGGGTATTGGCTGTGGGGGGTCCCTTCCTAGATCCCGCCTGTGGCTCAGGCCTCTGCAGCGGTCCTGGTTTTGAGATATTTTACTCCACCCAATAAAGATTATTTGTTAAAAGCAGAAATGAATGCGTCTCGTTTGTGTGCTGCAGGAACTCATAAGCATCATCTCCCTGATTCCCCTTGCTCCTGTGGGACCTGGCGATTCCCCACTGGATTCCAGCCTGCCCGCCTGGCACCACCCAGGCCGTCCCGGCCACCGCAGCCACACTGCTCGCTCTCCCTCTCCATCTCCCTGACCCGGCGACTGAGTCGGCTTCTGACTCCATGTGATGTCTCTCAGCTCCGTAGCCTCTAAATTAAAAGATTAATTAGCTCAGGGAGCCCAGCACAGGACTGCCAGGGGCGCTCTGCTGTTCTGCAGACAGGGGGGCCGTGTCATTGCCATTCTGAATTGAAACAGGCCTCTTGGAGAGAACCATGCTTAGGAAAGCGTCGAGAAACCTCCAGCTCTTTGGGGCAATAAGGGTAGAGTGCTGTCAAGATGCTCGTCAGAGCCTAGTAAGATCACCTGACTGCTCATAGCTGGTGGGAGCAGAAAGGCCCACGCATGAGGAGGAGGCAGGAAGGGCTTCGCTTCCAGGAGGGCCAGGGCGGGAGGCCTGAGACTGTCCTCTGAGTCCCTGCTCAAGGACCGTGTGAGCAACTCCATAAAATTTTATGGAGTGAATGAACTCGCCGTGTTTGGCTTGAGCAAGTGACAGCCTTGCCAGCTCTGAAGGTCTGTTAAAAGGTGGATGGGCAGATCCACCTCTATTCTGAGACAAACTTGACTTGTGTGATGCGAGGTGAGGTGTGGGGACCAGTGGCAGGCTTACCGCACTTCCCGGGCAGCGGTGCTGGACTGTGCACCCAGCGCCCCGTTCTGTGGTGTGGGCTGTGCAGTATCTGAGCCCGGGACGCAGCTCAGTGACTGTGATGGGGGCTGTTCAGCTGTCATGGGACTGAATTATATGCATCTCACTGGCAAAGCCACATCATCTCACCCCACAAAATACAGAATTTGGGAATCTGCGCTGGACGACGTGGGGTATGGTGGGTGTGTGTCCCTCTGCGTGAAGGGATGCAGGGTCCTGAATGACCCCGCGACCTCCCCATCAGCCCTGCCCTCCCACAAGCAGCCGAGGACGGGGGTCCTTAGCTGGGGCCTGTACAGCTCCCTGAGGGGGAACAAGCGGGAGGGTCTCAGAGTGGGGCGAAGTTTTCTCCACATTCAGTCCCCGGCTGGACCTGCAGAAACCTAGGACTCTGCTTTGACCCTGGTTTACAGCTTTCGGGG
The DNA here is from genome assembly GCF_002776525.5 of Piliocolobus tephrosceles. Lineage (NCBI taxonomy): Eukaryota > Metazoa > Chordata > Mammalia > Primates > Cercopithecidae > Piliocolobus > Piliocolobus tephrosceles. The sequence continues at coordinate 1,456,950 of NC_045439.1, read as the reverse complement.
CCCCCGGGGAATGCTCTGGCCTCTAGGCTGGAACCCTGCCCCTCTGACCCCGGCCCTCCGGCCATTCCCACAGCGAAGGCCCAGGGATGTTAACCAGTGCAGAGGCCGACAGGAGTCCCGGGAGGTGCCCCCTTTTAGATCTCATGGCCGGTCTCTGTCTCCACATTATCAGAGGGGCAGGCTGAGGGCTCTGCCAGACCCTCCTGCGCCAAGCCCCTCCCTAGGGTCTGGCCCAGTAAGGGGATGCTGTCACTCCCTGGGGTGGGTGCCGGGGGCTACGACAGGTTTGGGGAGGAGGCTGGTGGAGCCTGAGCATGGGCTGGTGCAGAGGCCAGGTGAAGGTACGTCAGGATGCGGCTGGGAGCTCACTCAGCTGAGGGGACGCCTTCCCAGTGCCCGGGTGGTGAAAGCAGGTTTCCCCCTCCAGCAAGTTCCTTCCTCAGCCCATAAAGCAGGAATCCTCCCAAGAGGAAATGCAGAGACAGGCCCCTCCTGCTGCCTGTTCTCCCCACGGGAGGTGAAGGGCCTCCTTGGAGGGCCTCTGCTTTCCCATCTGTTAACACGAAGTCTGCCAGAAAGTCCTCAGGACCCCAACCCCCACTCTGTAGAGAAGCTGCTCTGGCCTGTCCTTGTCCCTCCCCAACACTGCCAACCCCAGGCCCCTGTCACCCCACTACTCATGGACCGGGTCACCTCTCACCTCCCCAGGAGGCTCCTTGGGCGCCAGGCTGCCCTGCAGCTGGGACCAGCGGCTCTCCTGCCAGTCCCGACGGCTGTGAACTGCACCTGCCCCCCAGGCGTGGCCTGGAGCTGACACCCGGACACCCAGCCTAGACGTGCCCATTCCTTGACAGGCTGTCCTAGCTGCCCAGGACTGTCCCAGTTTTAGACCCGGAAGCCCTCAGCCCCAGAAAACTAAGGGTGACTTAGGTTGGGAGGGGCTGGTCAGGATGTATCCCCACTGGGAAGACAGTCTGGCCCCCCAAGGCATGCGCAGAGAAGCCCAGGGCAGTGGGAGGGGTTCGGGGAAGAACCTGCTGGGGGGTCCAAAGAACAACCCGAAGGAGAGGTTCAAGGAAGTCCTGGCTGAGCAGAGATGCTGGCGGGCCGGGTGTGGTGGGCGGGGGAGCAGGAGGGGAACGGGCGGATTGAGGGCTCTTCCGCTAGGGCTTGGTGCTTCCAGGAGCATCTCAGGAGCTGAGGGGCATCTGAGGCCACAGACAGGAGGCTGCATGGGTGGCGGGGGAGGCGTCTGCAGCGGCAGGCGTGGGAGCCACGGAAGGCTCTTGGCAGGGGAGGGACGGGCAGCTGGCATCCACGAAGCCCCCTGGACTGTAGCCTGGAGCCCAGCCTGGAAGGGCAGCTGGGTGAGAGGAGGCTGGGCACACAGATGCATGGTATGGGCAGAGGGCCAGGTTGGGCCGTGCCGCCCCGGACTGCAGGGTCCCACTTGGCTTCTGTCTGTCACAGTCACAGTCCCTTCTTGGAGAGCGTTTGCTGGTGGAACTCAGCTCCAGAAAGTGCTGTTTCAAGATTGAAGAGCTCTAGGCAGGCAATTACAAAGCACGTGGGTTGACTCTCTCTGACCCACAGCTGGTGGAGGGAGGGGAGAAGCTTGCGGGCACCACAGCTGGATGTGGTCCTCCCCCACGAGGAGCACCCAGGGCACATGGAGCAGAGGGAGATGCCAGCTCTCATTTTCCTCCTCACTGGAGCAAGGCACTGGAAGGCCACTCCAAGGGTGGGGGCTGCAAGCTGCCTGTTCCCCACTGGCTCTGCCCTTGGGGGACCTTAGCTCGGGTCCAGACAGCCTGGCCCAACACCCCTTGCTGGACCCTGCCCTGCTGCCTGCCCCCGCGTGAACCCCAACCCCCACCCAGCAGTGCTTGCCACCCAGTCTTTCCCAGCTGCAGGCTGGAGACCCCACTCTCTGCGTATCCCCAGGAGCCCTCCCTAACGCTGCCTCCCACACCCATTTCCCAGATAAGACTCTACCCTTGAGAACATACCATGGAGGGGCCCCTCAAGGCCCCTGAGCCACACGTCCGAAGCACAGACACCTTTGGAACAAAAACCTCTTGGTGCAGGGCACAGTGGAGGCCGATGTTCACCCTGCCCAGGGCAGGACACCCTGCAGTGCTGGGAGGGTCTTGGTCTGTGTTTCCAGGACTGTGAGGGGGCCTCTTTGGCCTAGTGGGGAAGAGGGCACATCTGGGGCCCACGACCTCTCCTGTGCCCAGGGGCTGTGGTCAAGGCACTCGTCCTGCAGCCACAGACAAGTAAGTGACCAGGACCTGTGGGGATGATACAAGATGAAGTCCCCTGGGACCCCCCCGGCCCTCCCCAGGAACCAATTTACAGTTGCTGAGCTCTACTTTGGGCCAGGGTAAATCAGGGACATGACCCGAGAAGAGGCGGAGCAGAGGACCCCGGGCAGGTTCCGGGCCTTGCCCTGTCCCCACTGCCCCAACCTGCACCTTCCCCAGTGTCACCTGCCCCAGGCCTCAGTGTTCTCATCTGGCGGCAAGATGTTCCTGAGTGTCTATTTCTGAGTGGGTTTGCGTGTGAGGTCTCTGCATGGGGGCTCTGTGTGTTTGTACACGTGTTTGGGCTCAGAGTTTGGGCAGGGGGCTTCTGTATGCACATATGGGTCTGTGCACATGTGTGTGCATGTGTGTGTGAGTGCATGTATGCATATGCACAGGCATGCATGGCATGTGTGCACAAGTATGTGTTGTGTTGCATGTGCACACAAGTACACACGTTTGTGTGTGTGCACCTGCACGTGTGTCACTTGCATGCCCTTGCCTGTGTGGGAGGAAGGACAAAGGCGAATGCTCTTGTCTCCTGCTGCTGGGTAACAGCTCACCACAAGGCAAGGCCTTAGACGGCACCACATTCGTCAGCTCAGTTCCCTGGGCTGGGGGCAGGCTTGGCTTAGCTGGACTCGCTGCCCCGTGTCTCACATCCGGTGCTGGCTGCTGCATTATTCCAAGAGCATCCCAGTTGGTGGCAGAACTGGGTGCTCTGGGTTGGGACTGAGGCCCTGTTTCCTGGCTGTTGGGGCCCCTCTAGAGCGCTGGGCCTCTCAGGATGCCTCATGCAGATCCCTCACTCTCCAACTCTCTCTGCCTCCTTTTCTGCTCTCGGCTCACCTGGCTGGGCCAGGCTAACCCCATGACCCACGTCCTAAGGGGGCCTGAGCTGGAACCATGACTCCATCTGGAGAGTCCCCTCGCAGCAGAAAGTGGATTCCTGTTTAATTAAAAAGCTAGACCAACAAGATGAACCCCCGTCTCTACTAAAAATAGAAAAGTTAGCAGGGCGTGGTGGTGCACGCCTGTAGTTCCAGCTACTTGGGAGGCTGAGGCAGGAGAATCGCTTGGACCCGGGAGGCGGAGATTGCAGTGAGCTGAGATCACGCCACTGCACTCCAGCCTGGGAGACAGAGTGAGACTCCATCTTAAAAAGGAAAAAAAAAAAAAAAAAAAAAAAGCTAGGCGGCAGGAATCTTAGGCAGTAACTGCTAAGCTCTGCCTGGGTGCACCCATCTGAGCCCCATCTCTGTCAAGTGTCTGCTGCACCCACTGGTGACTGTGCCAGTCATAGCAGCAGCACCTACCCCTCTCCTCCCTGCCCACCCCTCTCCTCCCTGCCGCCTCAGGCCTCTGGCTGCCCCAGCCCACGCAGTCACTGAATCCCCTTGTTCCTAGGCATGGTCCAAGGGAGGTTTATTCCTCAGCCCGTCCTCGGTGTTGAGGCAGCAGCCCCAGACACAGCCTCTGCTCCTGGGAAGCCATGGAGGGGGAAACAGGGGCCTGTGGCCTGGAGACAGAGCTCTGGCTGGGACGAGCTCCTTGCACAGCACGGTGAACCCTCGCTGAAGTGAGGAGGAACCCGCCTCATCAATGGCTGTGACCTCCCAAGGTGAGTCAGCCATGAGCCTGGCCTGGGGCTCCAATCACTGCAGCACCCTCCCTCCCCGAGTCGGCCTCCCAGCCTCACTTTCCCAGCTGCACAACGGAGAGTGAGGCCCTGAGCGTTGGGAGGTTGGGAGCGAGAATACAGCCTTCCTCCAGGGCACCCTCCCATCTTGGGCAGAGGCCAGCAGCACACACGGGCTCCGGAAGATGGAGCAGCCCCATCCATGCAGCGCCCACACCCCACACAACCCACCTGGGCTGCACGGCTGGCTGCTGCCACACCGCCCAAATAGCTGACTAGTGAGGCGTCACCCCCGGCCAGGCAGCCGAGGCCATCGTCTCTCTGGAGGTCGCCTGGGGGTTTTCTCAGGTTGTGTCCCCAAATGACCACGAACCCAGGGCACCTTCCCCACTCCCCCTGCACCCCAGGGCCTGTCCTTCCCTCACACCCAGCCCCAATTACCTCCTCCTACGGGAAGCCTTCCCTGATGCCACCGACCTGTTCTGTTCTTCCCAGACATGTCATTGGGCCGAGCCAGCCAGAGGGTGGGGACCGACACTCAGGCCATGTGTGTAGCTGGGGACTTGGGTATAGAAAGACAGGGTCTCTGACCCCAGCTCCCACATTCTCCAGCTATGTGACTTTCTCTAGTCTCAGTTTTCTCATCTGTAAACTGGGGTACCTGATTGATGCCAGGTCATCTGTGGGGAATTAGATAAGCCAGCCTGTGAGAGGCTCCTGAGGCCTGGGGGCCTCATTCCTGCAGCCTCTTCTCACCTCCCTGAGTCTCTGCACCCCACCCTGGCCGGGGGGCTCCTTCAGTGCAGGGGCAGGGGTGGGCCAATGGGAGAACAAGTAAGGGCTGAGCTCACCTCTCAGCTGGGACTCCCAGACCCTTCCCTTAAGAGCAATGGCCCTGCCCCACGCACCCCATTAGCTCTGCCCTGTGTTCCTTTAGAAACCCCCAGGAGGCGGCTGGACAGGGCACCTGGGCATCAAACGTCCTGCAGCCATCACACAGGTCACACGTGGGGCCTCACCACCCATCCAGCCAGGCCCCGCCCCGCCCCTGCAGCTGCCACTCCCATCCACTTGCCCACCTCTCCTCTCTATAACAAGGGAAGGGCTCCAGGGTCAGCGGGTGGATGTCAGGGTGAGACGAGTAGCGCGACCCAGGGTCCGTGTTCAACACAGCCGTTGGGTGTGCCTAGGGGTTCCCAAGCACTGCCTTGCACAGCAAGCCCATGTTCATTATGGAAATGTCGAACCCCATGGAAGCAGTAAGGACGTGCAATGCACCTGCGCACTCAGCACCAGACGCACAAGCACCCTCCGCAGCCCTTCCTGTCGTCTGCACCCACGCCCCCAAAGCGTTTGTTACTATGCTGCTGTCTGGAACAGTTTTGGATTTTTGCAGACAGCACAGAGTGGCCACGTCCCCACAGCTGGTTTCCGTTGCCACCAACCTGCATCGGTGTGAGCGTCTGACAGGTAAGGAGCGATATTGACACGATTCACTACAACATCACTTTATTCCAATTTCCTTGCTTTTTCCCTGATGTCTTTTCCTGTCCCAAGACCCCATCCAAGATCCCAGGGGATGTCTGTTTTGTTTTTGTGTTTTTGTTTTCCCCCCGTTCCTACGGTTCTGACCACATGGCGTTTGGTTGTTGTTCCTCCTTGGACACCTCCTGGCTGGGACAGTTTCCCGCTTTCCTTGCTTTGATGACCTTGACAGTGGTGAGGTGTCCTGGGCAGGCACTTTGCAGGAAGCCCCCACAGGGGTGCCGCCGCTGTTCTCGCGAGCAGCCTGGGGATGCGGCCGTGGGGAGGAAGGGCCATCTGCTCACAGCCTCTCCAGGGCGCACGCTCTCAACACCACCCTGCTGCTGGCGCTGACTCCACCCTCCTCGTGTTTCAGGAAACTTGACTGACAGTAAATCTTCATGGAAAGCACACTGGGGTGATGGCACCTGGTCAGCCAGGACATAACCACCCTGAGGCCCTTCCCGAGCCCCTGGGGCTGCTACAGCCCCCATGGGTGCTCCCTGGCCGCATCCTTGCCCCACTCCAGCCACTCTAACTTCTCAGCAGGCGTGCTCCTCCAGCGGCCTGTGCTCTGTGTGTGACTGTCCATATTGCTGCACGGGTTGCCGTGTGGGTACCGTGCGTCTAGGCAGCACCACTTCCATTCATCTGTCCCACTGCGGGTTCAGCACCCTATCCATTCATCCGTCCCACTGCGGGGGCAGCACCACATCCGTTCATCCCTCCCACTGCGGGGGCAGCACCCTATCCATTCATCCCTCCCACTGCGGGGGCAGCACCACATCCATTCATCCGTCCCACTGCGGGGGCAGCAGCCTATCCATTCATCCGTCCCACTGCGGGGGCAGCACCACATCCATTCATCCGTCCCACAGCGGGCACATCTGGGTCTTCCTGGAGCCACGGTTCTGCTTCAGTAGATCCAATTTTCCAAAGCTGCTCTGTGGATTTCCAGCCCCTCCCAGAGTGTGTAGGGCCATTGCCTTCTCTGTCCTAAAGCAGCCCTGCCATGGCCGCTCTGGAGAGCAGGAGCTGGACGCTCTGTGGGCTGAACGCATCATAGGTGCCCCACCTCCACCCCAGGATGGGCCCAGTACCCGCCTCAGGCTGTGTCTGCCCCCAGTGGACCAGCCGGCTCCAGGTGGAGGGAAGTCCCAAGGACCCCACCGCAGAGGCGCCAGGGGTGAGGGACATGGGGGGTGCCCCATGTCAACTTCCGCCTGGGCCAAGGGAAGGGGCAGTGGCAGAGCTCTGCCTAACAGCCTCAGGGGTTTGAGACGGGTCCTCCAGCAGCTCCAGGAGCAGGAGGGCTTGAGCAGGGGTGGGGCTGCCTGCCGGGCTGAAGCTCCTGGGGTAGAGGTGGAAGAGCACACATCACCCTCACAAGTGTCTTGGGGAAATTTCCAGAGACAGTGTCCTGGAACTGTCACCTGGCTCTGCCTGCCCCATGGCAGTGGGATCCACCTGCCCAGCCTTGGCTCATGGCCAGGTCAGCCAGACTCAGCTCCTCGAGGAGCTTCTTCTCCAAGGAGGGGCTCAGGTGAGCATCTGGTCCTCAAGGGCCCTGGCCTTCCAGTTTGCACATTAAACTCAGAGCTGCCCAGGCCATCTCCCTGCTGTCTGTGGGAGGAGCCGGCACAGCTCCAGAGCTGCCCTCACAGGGCACAGCCTTGATCTGGGCTCAGGGATGGGCAGGGGTCCCTTCTGGCCACCCTATGTCTTCAGAGGGCCTTGTAGCCCATGCTGGGGTAGGGGCTCAGTCTGGGCATGGTCCTTGCACGCTCCAGCGATGTAGAGGGTGGTCCCTGGGGCAGGACCCAGCTTGAGGTTGGGCCAGAGTGGGGTGAGGCCTGAGGAAGGGTCTGGGCCACACTAAGCCTGACAGGAGCCACGTGAAATGGGTCTCTGCCACCAAGAGCAACCACCTGCCTGGGCCTCTGCATCTGGCCAAGCTCCCCAGGCCTCCCCACACACACTGTCCCCCTTTTACCTGCACTCTGTGGCCAGGCTGGTGGAAACCAGGGCCTGCCTGGGACCCACAGCAGCCAGCCCACCAGGGTCTGGGACCAGGGACCAGAGAGACCCGGAGCTGGGGACACAACCAAGGAGCCTTGGAGTCTGTGAAGCACCAAGCATCAGCCCTCGGACATCTCTGGAGATGCCCAACCCGCTCCTGGCCCAGCAGTGGTGAGGCTGAGCCTGAAGGGGCCGGAGCCTGCGGAACACACGGACGCAAACAAGGCTGCACAGACCCCTGTCCCAGCCTAGGATGTGGCCACCAGGAGGGTCTCTCTGAGGCTGGTGCTCAAGCACCACCCACACCTCCTCATCCCCCTCACCTCACCTCCCCTAACCTGCAAGCTGCAGCCCGAGGCGCACCTGGCTGGCCCAGTCCTCCCAGCAGCACCGGAGGCTCCCTGAGCTTGTTCACAGCAGCAGCTGTCTTCAGGGTGGCTCTGCACTGGCAGGCCCCAGATGCCCTTCCCACAGGGCTGGCAGGGAGCCTGCTGTTCCGAACGGGCTCTGCACTGTAGACAGGCGCTGATGCTGCTCCCATTTCCGCAGTTGCCCTGGCCCCATTGTTTGAGGGCCCCGAGCCTGGCCCACCTGCCCACACCCATAAGGCGGCCTTCAGGAAGGCGGGGCACAGCAGTGGTGCCCAGTTTGGAGCAAAGCTCAGACTTGGAGCCTGCAGAAGGAGCTCTTAGCCCACACAGAAGGAATCACAATTGGGACCAGAAGCACCTTCTGCGTCGTGTGGAATTGCTGAGGACAGATGGTCAGAAACTGAGTTTGCTGTGGTGGCAAAGTGTCCCTGCCACCCGGCCCCTCTAGGGAGGGCAGCGCCCGCCCCCTCCGATCATGGCATCCACAGGGCTCCTGGAGCCCGTCCGGCCAGTTGGGCCAGCCCTGGGGGCACCCTGTGCCTGCTCCACTCCTAGGTGACCACTCACAGCCGCTCCGGGGAGCACAGCCCGGGTTCCCCAAGACTTCCCTTATCCACTCTGGACCCACCAGGCTAATGAATTTTCTTTTCAGTGGCATCTCTTCCTCGGTGATGGCCTGTGGGCCGGGTCTCAGCCCAACCCCTCCCTCACAGGCTGGCAGCCACCCTGGGCCCCGCCTGTCTCCAGCTCCCTGGATGCTCATGGTGGGCGGGGCACTATCACCACACCCTGGGCTGCCTGTCACAGAAGTGGCCTCAGCCATTGAGGATCACGGAGAGACCAGGGTGACAGTCTCTGTCGAGAGCACCTGTGGCACCTGAGGTGAGCCCCTGCTACCTCCCTGTAGGGTGAGCTTTAGGCAAGGCCTGAGGGTGTCTAGAGGGACCCAGGGTAGGGCCACTCTGCCTGCGCTCAGGCCCTGGCCTTCCTGCTCTCCAGAGGGAACCAGCCTCACAGCCTCGGGCCTGGGGCTCGGATGGGCCCGGGCCTGCAGTGAGTGGCTGCCCTCTGCAGACATCGCTGGCTCAGGCACCCCGAAGCTGGAGGGGTCTTCTCTGTAACAAGTGACCTCAGGAGGCCCGGACCCTGCATTCTTTCTGTCCCCAGCCCAGAAGCTGATTTCTGAAACTAAGTTTCCTGGGCCTCAGGGAGTGTGGTTGGGGCTCCTAGGAGTTCACAGGGCACCTCTCTTCCCCTGGAGTCTCCAGCCTGAGCTTTCCTGCCCCACACTGTCCCCGGGGGGCCTGGGATGCAGACGGAAGTCTCATGGCTGCTAATATAAGGTCAGGGCTTCAGTGCCCTGTGCCCCTGCTTGTCGCCACCCGCCACCGGCCTCCCCACACCTTTGGAGCAGGGGAGGACCAGCATGGATGGCCCTCTGGACTGGTGTGGGGGGCCCCTGCTTTGGAAAGGCTGCTGGCCAGTGGCAGGGGTTGGACTGGAGCCAGGCGGGTCTCACCAACCCCTATCCTTCAACACAACAGAAAGGGGTGGGTGGGAGGTTGGAGCCCCGGCCGTGTTAGCTGCTGTGGTGCCTCCAGCCAACCCTATTCCATCCCCAGGGCCACCTGCTCAGGGGTGCCCTGACCCCAGCCACCAAGGGCTCCAAAAGGAAGGTATAGGTTCCATGGGCTACGTAGGGAGGGGCTGAGCAGTCCCACAGAGACACTCATTTGGAACCGAACAGAGGGCTGGGGACTGAACAGAGGCATTCTGATCCCACGGCAGTGGGGAGCCATGGCGGGTCCTTGAGCAGAAGGGTGGGCTCTGGAATGTGTTTGAAGGCTCATTCAAACACATGTTTAAAATTGTTTAAATTTAAACAATTTTAAAGTGTGTTTAAAATTGATGCTGACAGCAGGGGTGGGGTGGACTGAGGGAAGATGGAGACCAGGGGTTGCCAGGGCAATGCCCAGCAGCAATGTGAGGAGGCCCTCAGGGTGCGAGAGAGGGCCAGGGGCAGGGCGGGAGGTGGGGGTCTTGGCCAGGAACAGGCTGTGTGGCTAGAACCACCCGGAAAAGGGTCAGTCTCAGGGGCTTGGACACCCTCCTGGAGCAGAGGACTCCAGGGTTCCCTGCTGTGTGCCCTTCACTGTGAGGTAGTGTGAGTGCTGGCCCACTCCCAGCATGCCCAGGCCTGCAGAATGGGAAAGGCTTTCCTGGTAACGGGGCCTCCAGGAGCAAGCAGTCTGGTGGCCTGTGAGCGGCACTTCCAAACATCAGACTTCGCAGGGCTGACTTGACGGCTACCAGCAAGCAAGTGCCTGCCATGGTTCCCGCGGGGCAGTCAGGATTCTCAGGGAGGTGGTTCCAGGCAGGGCACCTGGCCCAGTCTCACTGTGGCCCCCGGAGGCCCAGCAAGGGGTGACTAGTGGGCACAGTGCCTTGGAGTGGGAGGAGGAGAAACCCTAAAATGAGGCCCACGCCCCACAGCCAGTGGCTCCCTGGAGCCAGCCCTGGCCCCATTGTGTCCCAAGGCCTGGCTGGCCAGGGCCTAGGGCTCCTGCGGGGTTGCCGGCACCACAGGGTCAGTGCAGACGTCATCAGGCAGTCCAGCCACCCTGAGGGCAGGTGCTGGCGAAGGACCCTGTCCCACTCCCTCCGTCACCTGTGCTGGGGCCACTGGCAGTCACAGGAGAGCAGAACAGGCCCAAGTAGGCGCCAGCCGTCAAGCCCTTGCAGAAAGCGTGTCCACGCCCATCCTTAAGCTGAGCCTGGCCACCAGCAGTGAGAAGAGAGGGGAGGCCTGGGGCCCTGGCTCCCCTAACATCCTGTTTCCACGGAACCATGGCCCAGCACCTGCCCCTCCCCAGGACCCCCCACTAACTGGGAAGGGTCAGCCCCTGCCCTTTGCACTCTACACCCAAGACATGCAGCCTCCTTGATCTCTCTATGCTCAAGCAAGTCTTGCCAGAACTAAGAAAATCTGCCCCAAGCTATGATCCCAGCTGGTGCAGACGGACCCAGGCTGTGATAGGCTCTATTCTAATCCTCCCAACAACCCTGCACTCCATTCCATGAATCGGGACAATGCACTGGGACAGCAAAATTCCAGGTGTCCAGGGACACATGGTGAATCCGTGTCCACTGGGGAGTACCCACTAGGATGGAGGAGGCCCAGGAGAGCGGGCGCTCTTAGGAGGCCCTCCAACCCAGCCCAGCAGTCCTGGCAGGCTTCCAGGGGGAGGTGGAGCTGAGCCTCCTGCAGATGGGCGGAGCTGAGGGAGGCAAGCCTGGGGCAGTCAGGGTCAAGGCTCCAGGACTGCCAGGGCTGGAAGCCACACAGGATGTTATGGAGAAACAGGGCGGCAGCAAGGGTGTACAGCTGGGCCTGGTCACTCTGCCAAGCCTCTAGCCCAGTGGCTGCCTCCCCGCAGTGGCCAGTTTTCTCCACAGCCACGCCGGGAGAAGTGCCGGGGGCTGACCATAAGCTTCCCCAGGAACTGCTAACACCAGCTTCTCCCCCTGGTGCATGTGTCCGGCTGGCCAGGCTCTGTCCCAGGACTTCCCTCCCACCAGGACCAGGGGGCTCTACTTAGCCTCCAGCCTCCCGGGCACCCCCTGGTCCTTACTGCAGCTGCGCTGGTGTCATTCTCCATCCTGTGGGGTGAGCTCCGGCATGGCCGTGCGTGCTCTGCTGGGCTGTGCCAGGCCCGTCTCCACTGGCCTCAGACACAGCAAGGCTGGACGCCCACCCAGGATCAGAGCTCCGGCGTGGGAAGAAGGGCAATGGAGCAGATAATGAGCCAATCCGACCTGGAGACGCACCAGGCAAGGAGTTCAGCACTGCCCCTGGGGGACAGACAGACTCCTGGTACAGGAGCCACGTGGTCCTCACCTCACACCCCAGGGAGGTCGTCCAGCCAGGGCCAGGAAAGAGGCAGCTGACTGCTGGGTGTGGGCTCTGCTCTGGCTACCACACTGCCTGTGGGGCTGGAATGGGGGCTCCCAGAAAGGGGCCGGACTCCAGCCCCTGGAGGACAGGGTATTAGGCAGCCAGCGGTAGGTGAACCCCAGGGCCAGGCCGGCACAGCGCAGGGGCAGGGTGAGGGGCCCAGGTCGTGGCTCAGCCTGACGGGCCTTGCTGTGTAAGCTGCTCTCAGAGAGGGAGGTGGCTGGTCTCTTTCTTCCCTTGCGGAGATGCAGCCAGACAGGGGCCAGAGACCCAATGAATTCATTGTGGAGGGAAGGCAGCCTTGCTCTGAACAGCGGGACTCTGGATGAGGCGGTGGCTCCAGCTGCTGCAGGGCCCTGAAGGCACACTGCCCACCTCTGCCAGCCCCACCCAGCTGCAGGAGGCTCAGCCCCACCTGCCCTGGAAGCCTTCCAGGACTGCCAGGCAGGGGGATCTCCTGTAAGCACCCACTCTCCTGGGCCTCTCCCCCCTGACTGGGCACTCCCGGGGCAGGGATGGCAGACGGGGGTTCTGGGCCCTGGCCAGCTGCTCCCTGGGCACCTGTGGGCTCTCCACTGGCTTCAGGTCCCTCTAAGCTGGTGCCCTTCCACCTGCCTGTGGGTGGCACTGGGCTGGGACGCATAAGTCCTCCCCAAACTGACCCCAGGGCACAATCAACACCCAGTGAGCCTTTCATTACCTGGCTCTTAACTATTCAGCGCTGACTGGGAAGGCCTCACACCCCGTCCTGCCCCCACCCCGCCCCACGCCATGGGAACACAACAGAAAGGGCCTAGGAGTGGGCAGGGAGGAGACACTAAGCACACAGGGAGGAGACCACCCCTGGAAGCCCCCAGCTCACAGCAGGGAGAAAGAGAGAGAAAGAAGGCTTCCCTGGGGTGCAAGAGCCCAGGCTGTTCTTCCAAGGGCAGGAGGGAGGGAGGGAAGGAGGAAGGAAGGGGGAGCTACCCACCACCCGGGCCAGCCCCGGGCCAGCTCCTGGCCAGATCCACTGGCATCACAGCACTTAATTTGCGCCCAGCCCAGGACGTGAGCCTGCCTGTCTGCTCCCTCCAGGCCCAAGGTCACAGTGAAGTGACGTAGGGGATACAGGGCAGTCGGGTGCCCCGCAGGTGGGGGATGAAGACTTGGCCAAGCCCCCTCAAGCTCCAAGCTCTTTCACTAGGTGGGGCCTAAAAGCCCCTCATGAGTGCCCCACCAGCCACATCCATTCTGTATCCTCTAAGAAAGCAAAGCAAAGGAAAGAAAGAGGGGAGGGGAGGGCAGGGGCAGGTCCTGAGGGCTGCAGGCTCCTGGGTCCTGGGTGAGTTTGTGGGTCAGCTCTCAGAGGTGTGAACACAGCCTTGGAGGGGCACCCAGATGCAGACTCTGGTCTCAGACCACCCCCACCTTGTTGGTATCCCCCAGTGAGGTAGCCGTCCCCCTGGCGTGGACCATCCCATGGCAAAGGGGTTGCAGGGAGGGGTGTCCCCGTTGTCTCTGTTGGGGGTACACACCGGCACAGGGGCTGAGCAGCCCTAGCCACCAGCTCTAGATGCTGCAAGTGGAGTTCAGATGTTGAAGCCCGAATCCCCAGTATGTGTAACGTGACCTTATTTAGAAATAGGGTCGTTGTAGATGTGATTAGAAAAATGAGATGACCCTGGAGTAGGGCAGGCACCTCATCGGATGCGACAGGTGTCCTTATAAAAAGAAGGAATTTGGATACAAACACATGCACAGGGTGAACATCAAGGGGATGAGAGCAAGGGCCAGGGTGATGTTTCCACCAGCCGTGGACCCCAGAGATAGCCAGCAACCTCCAGAAACAAGGCAAGAGCTGTAGAATGAGTTCTGCCTCATAGCTCCAGAAGGACCCAGCCCTGCCAACACCTGGATCCTGGACTTTCTGCCTTCAAATCAGTGAGAGAATAAATCTCTGTTGTTTAAGCCACCCACGCTCTGGTACAGGCAAACCTCAGAGATATTGTGGGTTCCATTCCAGACCATTGCAATAAAGCGAGTTTCACAATACGGTGAGTCACATGAATATTTCGGTTTCCTGGTGCATATAAAAGGATATTTTCACTGTACTGTAGTCTATTCAGTGTGCAATAGCATCCTCTAAAAAACAATGTACTTACCTTAATTAAAACACACTTCATTGCCAAACAATGCCAACGACCATCTGAGCCTCCAGGGAATCATCATCTTTGCTGCTGGGGTCTTGCCTCCACGCTGATGGCTGCTGTCTAATGGAGGTGGTGGGAGCTGAAGGCTGGGGTGGCTGTGGCAATTTCTTAGGACAGTGGTGAAGTTGGCCTTATCAGTTGACTTCTCCTTTCTGAAAGATTTCGCTGTAGCATGCGATTCTGTTGACAGCATTTTATCCACAGCAGTACTTCTTTCAACAGTGGAGTCAGTCTTCTCAATCCTTGCCACTGCTCCATCAACTAAGTTTTGATGGAATATTCTAAATCCTTTGTTGTCATTTCAACAGTGTTCCCTCTCTTCCCTCATCCATAAAAAGCAGCTCTTCCTCCATTCAAGTTTCTTCACAAGACTGCAGCAATTCAGTCACGTCCTCAGGCTCCGCTTCTCATTCTAGTTCTCTTGCTGTTTCCACCACATGTGCCGTTCCTGCTTCCCTGAAGTCTTGAACCCCTCAAAGTCATCCATGCGGGCTGGAATCTGTTTCTTCTAAATTCCTGTCAATGTTGATATCTCCACCTCCTCCTCCCATTCTTCATGGCGTCTAGAATAGAGAATCCTTTCCGGAAGATTTTCCATTGACTTTGCCCAGATCCATCAGAGGAATCACTGTTTATGGCAGTTATAGGCTTACAACATGTATTTCTTAAATAGTAAGACTTGAAAGTCAAAATGACTCCTGATGCATGGGCTGCCTAATGGATGTTGTATCAGCAGCCACAAAAATGACATTTGTCTCCTGTGAGTCTCCATCAGAGCTCTTGGGCGACCAGGTGCATGTCAATGAGTAGTCACATTTTGAAAGGAATTTTTTTTTTCTGAGCAGTAGGTATCAACAGTGAGCTTAAAATATTCAGCCAAACATGCTGTAAACAGATGTGCTGTTGTCCAGACTTTGTTGTTCCATTTTCAGAACAGACAGTTGATTTTGCATAATTCTCAAGGGCCCTCGGATTTCAGGAATGGTAAATGAGCATTGGCTTCCACTTAACATCACCAGCTGCCTTCACTCCTAACAAAAGAGGGGGCCTATCCTTTGAAGCTTTGAGGCCAGGCATCGACTTCTCCTCTCTAGCTATGAAAGTCCTAGATGGCATCTTCTTCCAATGGAAGGCTGTGTCTTCTACGTTGAAATCTGTTGTTTAGTGTACCCACCTTTGTCAATGATCTGAGCTGGATCTTCTGGAGAACTCGCTGCAGCTTCTCCATCAGCACTTGCCGCTTCACTTTGCACTTTTATATTCTGGGGACACATGTTAAACCTCATGAACCAGCCTCTGCTAGCTTCCAGCTTTCTTCTGCAGCTTCCTCATCTCTCTCAGCTTTCACAGAACTGAGAATCAGGGCCTTGCTGTGGGTGAGGCTTTGGCTTAAGGGAATGTGATGGCTGCTTCAATGTATTCAGACCACTCGAGCTGTCTCCACATCAGCAATAGGACAGCTGTGTTTTCTTATCAGTGGTGTGTTCACTGGAGCGGCATTTTTAAATTTCCTTATAGAACTTTTCCTTGGCATTCACAACTTGGCCAACTGGCACCAGATGCCCAGCTCCCAGCTTTCGGCCTGCCTGGGGTCTCCCCATGCCTTCCTCAATGAGGTTAATCACTTCTAGCTTTTGATTTAAAGTGAGAGATGTGGCATGGTTCATGGTTCCACCAGTCACACCAGTAACACTGAAGATCACCGACCACAGATCACCCTCACAGCTACAGTAATGATGAAAACGCGCGCAATGTTGCAAGAATTACCAAAGTGTGACACAGAGATGTGACGTGAGCAACGTGCTGTTAGAACAACAGGTCTGACTGACTTGTTCGACACAGGGCTGCCACAAACCCTCCATCTATAAAAAAGTACAGTATCTGCAACATGCAATAAAGCAAAGAGGAATAAAACAACGTGTGCCTATACCTGGTTACAGCAGCCTAGGATACTAACGGCAGAGACATGGGAAGTCAATAGTGGGTTTGGAGTAGTGCTTTCTGGGATTTGTACCACCAACCCATCCCTTTGTGATTACACAAGTCTTCAGTGACGAATGTGGAAATTGAGGCATGGAGATTGGAAGAGATTCACCCACAACAGCTACAAATCCATGGTAGGGCTGAACCAGAGTCCCTAGTTCCCTTACCCCTACCCATTCCCTACTCTGGGCCCTGTCCTTCCTTCCAGCCGCAACACAAAAGTTGTTCCCACCTTATGGATGGAGGGGCTGAGTCCCAGAGTCACCTGGTGCCTGCACAGAGGGAGACGGAGCTGGACCTCTGCCGGGAGTGGAGACCGGGACAGTGGGCACAAGTGAGGCTCCAGGCAGCATGGGAGACAGCCCAGTGGACGGTGGGCCAGGAAGGTTTCCTGGGGGAGGGTGCTCCGAGGGGCTGGAGGACGGACATGGTTTAGCAAACCCCTCTGGGGCAGAGACCGGAAGGACACAGGTGAGTTGGGAGCTGAGCAGGCAGGCAATGGGCATGGGGGCAGCAGCTGGAGACGGACGGCTCAGGGCTCACTGTCACCAGGATGCCTCAGCTGGAGAGGAACAGCCAGCAGGATGGCAGGCCAACAGGACAGCAGGACAGCAGTGGCCACACCGCGTGGCCCACCGTCTGCTGGATGCCTGGGTGGTACACAGGCTCCCACTCCGCGGTGAATGCCCAAGGCCCTTTTATTCATGTTCGTAATGACAGAATGCAGGGCGCATTATCCACAACTTGCTTCACATGAAAAAGCGGGACCATTTGCTGAAGCCTGCCCACTGCCGTCAAGGCCCCCGGAATCCTCTCCCGGTGGCAAATGGAATCTTTTCTGCTCTTGACAAAGAGGAATGTCCTCAAGGTGAATCTTTTCATTCCTGCTCCTTTCAGGCAGCGATTTTGGCGGCTGACAGCTTCTTCTGTGAGAAATGGCGATTTGATAAAATGCATAGTGGACGCTATCGAGCTCACGGCTTTTCAGAGGAGCTGGGAGCCATGGCCTTGGGCTTCTTTCCTCCCTCCATCCATCTCCCCTTGCAACTCCAAACCCAGCCTGTGCATCCTGGAAAGCCAGGAGGAGGACTGCAGCCCCAGCCACCCCAGCAGGCAGCCTCTGATCACTTCGAAGTTACCCTCCCTGACTCCACGAGGCCACGCAGCCTCCCTCACCGGCTGAGCCTGGCTGAGACCCTGGACTCGGAGCAGGAGCAGACCTCAGCCAGTGCCCAGGAGCTGCTAGGTGAGGCCTGCACTGGGCAGCAACCCGCCCTCACCAGGCACAGGAGCAGGACCTGGGCCTGGGCAGGACTGGGGGGCAGACACCTCTGTCCACAGCACATACAGCCTCTCCCGGCCACCCCAGTGTCCATCAGAGAACCTGGGATCACGAGGGGCCCAGAACACGGCCAGCCAAGCCTCCTCCAAGCCCTCCTGGGAGTGCCCCAACCCTGTGCACCGGGCACAAGGCGACCAGAATTTCAGGCCAGGGCTACGGAATGTTGTGGAGTCAGGCAAGTCTTGGGAGCAGGGATGAACACAAGCCTTCCAACCATGCGGCTTTGGGTAAATGATCTCTCAGAACTTCTGTTTTCTCCTCCATAAAACATGCACGGGTTTGTCTGCCGCTCCCAGCCAACCACATGGCCAGCTCTGCGCTCCAGAAGCATCTGAAAACAGCAGTGGGATGAGGGAATGAAAGAGCAAATGAGTGAATGAGGGGGAGCAGGCAGGGTGAGGGGTGACAGCCTGGCCTGCCCCTCCCCCACTGCCCCCAGGACAGTGGAACTAGCCATGGAAGGTGGATTGGGAAGACCCAGCTGTAGGGGCCTGCAAGGGCTCTCCCGGCAGCATCTGCACTGGTGAGGGAGTGTGGATCGCTGTCACTCAGAAATTACTCAGACTGCAGGGTGAGGGATCTCCGGCAGGTCTGGGACCCTTCCACGGAGGCGGCTGCCTAATCACTGGGCTGAGGCTGTGGTTTGGTTGCCTGCAGGGGAGCCCTGCCTGCTCTGACTTAAGACCCTGCCTCAGCACTAATTTTTAACTAGGGGGGTGCCCCAGACGGCCCCACCCACCCCGGAGTCAGAGGCCCAGCCACAGCTCTGTCTCAGCATGTTAGAGGGAACCCAGGAGTTCCAACCCTGATTCCAGGCCAGCGTCCCTAGTACTGTCCCCCACAAGAGTCCTCAGGCAACAGCTCAGCCCAGTCACTCCGGCCCTCCCCACTCTGGACCCTGAGGGTCACCTCCCCGCAAACGAGGCTTTCCCAGGCAGCAGGCCCCTTGCTTTCTGGGGCCCAGTGGCAGCTGCAGAGCAGGGCAGGCTCAGGCTGGGCTGGAAGACCCTGCCCCTCACCTGCTGGAAGGCTGCTCACCAGAGCAGCTCTGGTCCTTCCAGAAGCCTCCTCCTCCCACCCAGCAGGCTCTGCAGGCCTCCCCCTGCCTCAGGCTGCCCCCACTGCACCACACTCCACTGTGCCACCCCCTTCAAGTGCAGCCCTGCTCGAGGCTGCAGCTGAATGCACCTCCTGGAGGGGCCCTACTGATGCCCCCGTTCCCTTCTTGCTCCTCAAGCCCTCTGCTTCCCTCTGCAGTGGCATCTGCTGCTGGATGTGTGGTGCGTGGTGTGCGGTGCGTGGTGTGCATGCTGTGTGTACTTCCCATCCAGCTCGGGCACTGCTGTGGGGCTCCAGGCCAAGGATCACTTGTCCAGTCTCCCACATGTGGCTCCAGCAAGTCTCCTGTTTGAGGAAGAACGGCCTGAGAATTCCAGACTCCAAAGCAGGGAACCCTGGGCTCGGGGCTGGGGCTCAGGATCACCCACTTCTGGGGGATGAGGCTGATCCCAGAGCTTCCACGGACCTAAGCCTCCACAGTGGGTCACAGTGGCAGTGGGGGCAGGAAGAGGAGCCAGGCAGGTGTCTCATCCCCCCAAGGGCCTAGAAAAGAGCCCAGGGGCCTGGAGTAGGTGAGACCTTACCAGGTTCGCCCAGGCCCTGGGGGAGGAGGGGTTGTGGCTGACCTGCCAGGACACCTGGCTGATGTCTGGGTATCTAGTGGCTGATGAGTACATCAGTGCATTTCACACTGAACTCCTAGCAAGGTGCGTCCACACAGGAAGAGTCCTCAGGCAGCTGGGACCATGCGCCTGTGGGAGTTGAGAAAGCATTTACCCACTCACTTACTCACTCACTCACCCACTCACTCACCCACTCACTCACCCACTCACTCACCCACTCACTCACCCACTCACCCACTCACTCAGCCACTCACCCACCCACTCACCCACTCAACCACCCACTCACTCACCCACTCACTCACTCACCCATTCACCCACCCACTCACACACTCACCCACCCACTCACCCACTCACTCACCCACTCACTCACCCA